>NW_024609983.1:0-49999 GCF_016920785.2 Ixodes scapularis | reverse complement strand
TGGCATGGTCCCCAAGGGTGCCTTACCCACTCTTCCTTTAGGCACGGTGCGCTGGCAAACGTCGCAAGATCGCACGTATCTTCGTATCTCACTCTGCATTCCGGGCCAGAAAAATTCTTCTGCGACCAGCCCTATCGTGTTGTTTATCCCCTGGTGACCCGACATCATGCTATCGTGGGCCAGGGCTACCACGGTTCGTCGGAACTTCTCGGGAAGCACCAGCTGATCCGTTTTTCTTCCGGAGCTGTAGATGACACTCCTATACAACAACTTGTTCCTTATAAAGAACTTTCGCTTAGTTCTTCCTCCATGCTTAGGAAAGGTCTTACCGATGTTGTGGAAACATTTCTCGAGGCTCTTGTCGCTTTCTTGCTCCTTGAGCATCTCTTCGGCTGTCGCTTCCAGTGGCGAAACCTGCGGTACCCTCAGTTCGGCTCGCGGCTCTTTGGATTGATCTTTGTCCTTTCCTGTCTCTGTCGCGTTCGCGATGAGCATGGGCTCGTCCTCGCGTTGTCCCGAGCTTGGGGTGTTCTCCGGCATTGATTCGGAAGAGCCCTTGCCAGCTCGTTCTGCACTTTTTTCTTGGCTTGTCTCCTGGTTTTGTTTTATGGACGTCTGCCTGTCCAAATTTCCAGCTGGACTCGCCTCCTCCATTTCGTTCCACTTCGGGTCCGGATCATTAACGCCTCGCACCATCGTCACGTTACCGAGCACAAGATCGTACAGCGGGTTACTAACACACTTCGCCCTTACCCTTCCGGTGAAGTATGGTGTCCTCACCCTGATCTCCGCTTCCGGCACATACCTCACGGTCCTATCCAACAGATAGACTGGACTGGACTGCCCGGTAAATTCCTCAGGTTGAACCATCTCCTTTCGTACAACGACCGTATTACAACCGGTGTCCCTCAAAACCGTTATTTTGCGGTCACCTAGCCGTCCCTCCACTACCGGCATGTTTTCCACTAGAAACTTTGGAGCTCGTCCTACGGCCGCGTTGATCACTGGGATCTTGGCGCCGTTCTGAAGCGTGACATAGGCTTCATCCAACTCGGCCGCACTGCCGTCGCTTTGCTCAGCTAATACGCAGGACGCTTGAGGTCGATCGTTTTGTCTCGTCCCACAATTCTCGGCTCGATGCCCGGGTCTTCCACAATTCCAGCACGTCAGCTTTTTGAACGTAGGTGGGCGGTTCTTGCAATTTTCTGCCTTGTGGCCGACCTTATTACAGAGGAAGCATCGGATGGTTTTTCTGCTTGCACCGCTCGTCGCTTTGTTTGTCTCTCCAGCACTCGACTTCTTGGTGCAGTCCTCCATCTTCGGCCTGCTCGCGCCTGTTTGCAACTGGACCTCTAGATATAGATCCGCTTTGGATGCTACCTCATCTAAGGTTTTGCGGTCTCGTTCACGTAGAAATACCGACAACCGGCTAGAGCAACTGAGTGAGTAAGAACTGCTCCACTAATACGCTGTCTCGGAGGGCCTCAAATGTCCGCTCCACTCCAGCGACCTCGATCCACCTGTCGAAATACCCTGCAAGCCGGGCGGCGAACTGCCTCCTCGTTTCTCCGTTTTCCGGTTTAGCTTCGCGAAACCTTTCCCTGTAGCCTTCTTTAGTGTACCTGAATCTTTGCATGAGTGCAAGCTTGACTTTCGCGTAATCTAGCGCGTCCGCTGGGGACAGGTGGCCAACTACCGTCAGTGCTTCCCCGGACAAGCAAAGACTCAACGTCGTGGCCCACTTTTGCTGGGGCCAGTCGAGACCCGTCGCGGTGCGTTCGAAACGCTGTAGATACGCATCTAAATCATCTCGGTCTTCATTAAATTGGGGAATCAACTTGTGAGGACTAAATTGGTGTCCGTGTCCTGGCGGCGCACCTTCCCCTTCGCCTCGGATCCTTTCGCGACCCGACGCCGCTCCTTCCTGTAGCGCTAGTCTAAGTTGTAGAACCTCTCGTTCTTTTTCCAACAGTGCTCCCTCCAACTCCCGTTCCTGTCTTGCCCTTGCCGTTTCTTCTCGAGCACTAGCCTTTTCATCCTCAACCCATTTCTTCAATTCTTCCCCTACATAACCTAACTTTTCCCCGGCCGCGATCAATCTGTCGTTTTCCATACTGTTGCGTCCGGTTTCACAGATCCCTAGGTGTCCCGGTCGACGTGATTCAAGCAAAAATTTGATGGAAAAAAAAGGGATCCTGGCAGGCTCGCCAATTTGTCACGTTCAACCGAGACGGACCCCGAAATCAGAGGACCCGGACGAACAGGTTACGAAATTTCACCGTATGTACATGTATTTACATAAATGAACAAAAGCGAAAGGCATCAGACACCGTACGGTACAGTATTGTCTTAGTCCCCTAGACCCAAGTCTCCACCCCTAGCACTCACAACCTTGAAGTGTCCCGGCTCTGGTGCGCTCTCAGGTCTCTTTCCTTGGGGAAGAACATCATCTTGCCGCTCTGACGGCGGACGCCTCGTTGCTTGATCTCGGTAGATTCCCGGGAGCGGGCCTCGGGTGGGGCTTCCTCCGGAGCGTAGCCGAAGTCGCCCCGTTGGTTAACGGTGGACTCCCGGGAGCGGGCCACGGGTGGACTTCCTCCGGAGCGTAGCCGAAGTCGCCGTGCTGTTCACCGGACCAGTCCTGTCTCGTTCCTCTTGATGCTCGTTCCAAACCTCTTCTTTTCTTTTTTTTTCCCCGCACCACGCATCGGTCGCCTTCTCCTCTTCTTCTATTTCCTCCTCCGGGTCACGATCGTGACAATGCCTAACGTCACACCCCTTCGCCCAGCTGTGCACGCAAGGCAGTCGAAAAGTTTGAACTACAGTGTTACATTTACTAATATACGCAGTGTTATGACTAAACGTGATGATCTAAGTGCATTCATTTGTGACAATAACTCTAGCATTGTCATTCTAACGAAATCCTGGCTGAAACCCGATATAAAGGACAGCGAAATTTTTCCTGATGAACTGCAGTTTGACGTTTATCGATGCGATAGGATTTCGAAACGAGGAGGGGGAGTGCTCATCGCGATAAAAGAATGTGTCTCCTCATTTTGTGTTCGAGCCTGTCCTGACCTAGAGACTGTGTTCGTCTGCATTATATCGGCATTTAGGCAAACCATAATCGGCGCATGTTATCGGGCGCCAAGTCGGGATAGTGATTATTGTGACAATCTGCACTCTGTTTTGCTTAGCATTCAGGGCCTTTACCCGAAAGCGCAATTCCTAATCTTTGGCGACTTCAACTTTCCAGACATTGACTGGGTTAATTATACCACAAGTGGGTCGAATGATGCTAAAAAATTTCTCGATAACTGCTTGAACCTTAACCTCATCCAAGTTGTTAATGAGCCCACTCCTGGTGATAACATTCTTGATCTTGTCCTTACTAGCTCTCCGGAACTGATAGAAATTGTTGACTCTGTTCCAGGTTTAAGTGACCACAATATCTTGCTCATTGAGTTGTCGATTCCCGTCCTCACAAGGAACCCTACAATCAAAACAATCCGCAACTTCAACAAAGCTGATTACGTGGCAATAAATCAGCACTTATCTTCCTTTTATCAAACATACGCCGAAAACTTTTATTCAAGGTCGGTTGAAGAAAACTGGTTACTTTTTAAAAATAAAATAAACAGTCTCACTGAGCAGTTCGTCCCCACTGTCACTGTGCGGAGCGACAGGAATAACCCCTGGTATAACAAAACACTGCGTTCATTGAACAATAAAAAGAAACGTTTGTATAAAAGAGCGAAACGGCTGAACGTTAACTCTGTTTGGAATGAATACTTTGCGTGCCTCAAAACGTATACAAAAAGTATTAGATCGTAAAAACAGAAATTCTTCTCTTTAGATTTACCAAGAATTTTGCGCTCTAATCCCCAGAAGTTTTGGAAAATATTTTCGCCTAGAGGCACTCATTCGATTCATCTTCAGGACGAAAATGGAGTCGCTGTATCTGAACTTCATTGCGCTACTGTATTAAATAATTATTTCTCTTCTGTGTTCACCTGTGAAAATACCACTGATATTCCATGTTTACCCTTGTCCGAGTTTGTACCTATGGCTTCCATTGACATTTCAGCCGATGGAATACTTCACCTCATAGAAAGATTAAAACTAGCGTCATCTTGTGGTCCCGATAATATAAACCCGAAAATTCTTAGCACTACCAAAATTACATCTAGTGAGTGTCTTAAATTGATCTTTTCTCAGTCACTGGAGCAAGGTTGCTTACCCTTGGACTGGAAGCTGGGCAAGGTCGTTCCAGGCTTTAAAAGCGGCGATCGTAAGCTGCCCTCGAACTACCGTCCCATTTCATTAACCTGCATTGCGTCCAAACTTCTTGAGCATGTAATATTTTCTCACGTTATTTCCCACTTAGAAGAAAATAACTTTTTTACAATCGCCAGCATAGTTTCCGGAGGGGCTTCTCGTGCGAAACGCAACTTGTCACAGTTCACTCATGAACTTTTCACTAATACTGACTCGCTAAGCCAAACAGATGCCTTGTTCCTTGATTTCTCGAAGGCATTCGACAGGGTACCTCATCATCGCCTAATCCATAAAATTTCTTGTCTTGGCATTGACCCTCTTGTTGTCTCCTGGATACGTGACTTTCTTTTTTCTCGTACCCAGTTCACTGTTGCTAACAACCATAAATCAAACTGCAGTTGCATCACTTCTGGGGTTCCTCAGGGATCCGTGCTTAAACCTTTACTGTTTCTAATATTTATTAACGATTTACCTAGCTCAATCACGTCTAGCATCCGTCTCTTCGCGGATGACTGTGTTCTGTATCGCATAATTAATTCTCACAATAACCATCTTCAGCTTCAAAGTGATTTAAGTTTAATTGATGCTTGGTGCTCCAAAAGGCTTATGTCATTGAATATGTCAAAATGCAAGCTGGTTCGCTTTACTCGGAAAAACACAACAAGCAACTTTTCATATTTTATTGGCTCCGACCTAGTTGACTCTACATCTTATTATAGATACCTCGGTGTAACGCTGACAAGTGATCTAATCTGGAACAACCACATCGAAACTATTGTGGCAGAAGCTTCCCGGACTCTGGGGTACATCAAACGAAATTTGAAAGGAGCGCCCTCTCACTTACGAAAATTGGCCTACGAAACATATGTGCGACCGGAATTGGGATACGCATCGGCCATTTGGAGCCCACACCAAGTCTATATCATCAGCCATCTTGAGTCCATCCAAAATCGTGCTGTTAAATTTATCCTAAACGACTATTTCCCAACGACTAGTGTTTCATCTCTCAAACGTCAGCTCGATATCCAAACTCTCAACGTACGACGTAAAATAACACGCTTAAGTTTGTTTCATAAGGTTTACCATTTTCACCCAATACTACATTAATCGCTGCTTCTTCCTCCTAGCAGATCATCATCACGGCTAAACCACTCACGCCATGTGTCGCGGGTCACTGGTCGCACTAATTATTTTAATCAGTCTTTCTTCCCACAGACCATCATAGACTGGAACGACCTGCCTCCTGATATAGTGGCCATTGATGACCCCACCTTGTTTCGTGATGCTATAATTTCACGTTTTTACTAAAAATCAAGCATTGTATTTTTTCTCATCTTATGCAAGTGCAGCATTGTTAGCTGCAACACCTGGTGCTTTGTTCTTGTATTTTTTCATGTATGACTCCCCCCCCCTTATGTAATGCCCTTGAAGAAGGGCCCTTAAGGGTACAATAAATGAATGAATGAATGAAATGAACCTTGTATGGGACACGAAGATATTGCTTAAAAGCAATATGCTGCATAGTTCCTTTTATGGCATTACCATACAGCAAAAAGATGCATGACAGAGTTGCCATGCGTTCAGATATTACAGCCATATGCAACTGTTGGATCACAATGCCATGCAGATGTAGAACCCAAAGCACAGCCAGACTTTTAAAAGGCAATTTACGAAGTTACGAAATTTTGGCAGTTCTACTCGGGTTCATTTAGAGAGAATCTTATCACGTGTAGGTAGACATTCACTGAACTGCCCTGCAGTGTATAGCACCTTCTTTTAGAAAATGCAGCATTGTTGACTCCGTGTAGCCGTATTAAAGCATCGCAGCCTTTTCGATCCCCAACGTCTTGTCAAAGGCCAAGAGGTCATCTAGCTTGTTGAACGGTTGTTCGACCAGACAGGGGCGTACGACGACTGCATGGCTTTGAAGGACTTCACAGAGTTTGTTCAGCGTTTCCCCTTATTGCTGAACCGTGAAGCGGACAATGTTGAGGACCCTCAAGGCGTGCTGCTTGAACACTCGTTCTATAAGTGAAACAGTTAATTAACAGAGAATTTACATGATAATTCATATTAGGCATTGCATAATTCACCAATGAGCATAAGAATATATAGAGGGTGAATTCAAAATTGAACGACGACGAACTACAAAATGTTTGTCACATGCTAAGAAATCATTATGTCAATAAACAGCAAGGGCCAAAGGAATCTAACCCACATTTAAAAAGTCGTCATAGTCACACTGAGGCGTGACATGAATACTGTGATAACAGCGGGAGTGCAATAGAACGTTTAGGAACGTTATGCAATTACCTCGTATATGCGTCATGCACCATTGAGAAGACCACCACACAATGTAATGCAATGGAAGTTAGAATGAGCATGCAACATACCCAGGCAAACCGAAAACTAGCGAGGAAGGGGGCGCTGCCATTGCATGGTGGAACTGAAGTGTAGAGCGATGGAACCCGTAATGCAGTCTAGAACACGGCTGGAGAACTGCACTTGTTTTTTTGCCTAAATCCAGCGGGACCATAGCACCATCTAGGAGGCCATCATATAACCACGATTGTTTTGTGCTAGGCGTAGGGAGGATTTTATTGGAAGGCTCCCAATAACTGCAATCACAGTAAAGTATAAAAAAATCAGTCTTTCATCCTGTGATAGTCTAATTTACTAAAGGGCCCACCTAGGTAATAAGTTTGTTTTCTGAAGAAAAAACTCTAATCAGTTAAAAGTTAATAATAAAAACTACATTTTTTATGAACATACATGGGTTTAAGCCTATTACGGATCAGAACTTGAAAACATTGTTGCAGGCCATTGGGGCGTTTTAGGAAGCTAACAGAGGTAGTGTAGGAAAGGAGGCCATTGTCACTTTGCTTTCGTCACCCAGTTCATCTGATAAATACCCCACAACAGTAATTTAAGCTCCGGTCTGGAATAGGGTTAACTCCATGCTGAACCATAGGATATTTATTATTTTTATTTGCAACTTTTGCTATTTTTATTTGCAAATTACTGAGGCAAGCTTTTTTTTTCAAAATGTTTATAAAACAAATCCACTGCCTAGTTCAACACGTGTAAATTACAGTGTTTATAAATGTGAAACAGATTTTTGTGAGTTTTTTAAAGTGGGTTAGATTTCTTTGGCTCTCGGTGTATAGTTATACAGCAACAAATTGTGTGAAAGGTACAAAGGACGCAAGAGTGATATACCAAATAAACATCTCAGGCTTATTTGCTTAACTATCTGATCATGACAAAATTTATACTGGACTGTCTCTCTATCAACTGGTCTAGCTGTGTAGAAAGACTACGTTGTGCCAAGCCTTCACTGTCTGATACATTTATATGAACTTAAGCTTTAATACCGGAAAGGTCCACTGGATGCAACTGTTGCAGTGTAAATGCTGAAAGCAGCTACCCTCGTCTTGTGGATCCTCTTTCCCTCTTGCCTGATGCCCTAGCAGTTCACATGTATCAACAACACTCAGGATATTTGTGTATCATTGCTATACGCATATAGGTCAATATTTTTGTGTTGGCACCACAATATAAAATTATGAAGCAAACTATAATGAATTGTATCCAATGAAATTAAACCTATAATAGTGAGCAAAATTTCCGCGGGGCCATGAAACAGAGGTGTTCAACCGCGTCGGCCACTTCTCAGGGTATGCCTGTTCAAAACAGTGAAGATACACCCTACAACATTGGTGCAAAGCAGTGAAGCTTGACATAAGTGCCAGAGCTTAAAATATGAATGCCAACCTATCTTTGAATATTTCAATTATTCTCGGAGAGCTCTCTAATATGTAGCATTTAGAAAAGTCTATGTATATTTTTGACACATTGTCAGTAAGACACCAATGTCTACAAAAATTGTCAACTGCAGAGTTTGATGAAGTTTGAACGGCAAGGTTGCCAGTAGATCAACCTGCTCAACTGACTTTAAATTCAAGTTACCGATTAATCACTTGAGACTTAGTGAGCCATTAATGTATTAAATTATTTTCCCAGCCTCAACGTTAACTACTCCGAGAGGGCTTGAAGATTTAATATACCTTCATTAAAATAAACTGATTCTTGTGAACCCCCCGTGTCTGTAACTGAAAAAACTGTTAATTGCCTGACACTTCCTTATCAGTTGAAAATGGTATAGGCTAAAAAATGAAATAAACTGTATTGTTGAATACAAGAGCAAAACACTCACTTGATTCATATCTTTTGCCACCTTTAAAAATGTTTTACATTGCATACAGTAAACATAATTTAATTAGACTTTTCAATTGATTTGTTACAAGTAAAGCAGGCATTGCTAGTAGCGGTGAGTTTTTGTAAAATATTTGACATAAATTTAGAAACCTGGAAACATAAGTATATGCTCACGTTCTTAGACAGTCCGCACAGTGTAAAATATCAGCTTTCTAGACTTGTATAGTCCACAGACTATGGTCCAGAAAAAAAATGGCATGCCATTTTGAATGCTTACCTATGTCTGTAAGGTTGGAGTCATCGAAGGCTTCAAAAGAGGATGCTCGTGATTGCCTGCCACCTGTAGAGCACACAAAAGTAATGGGAAGTAATGCTTTGTTCAAAGCTGTTCATATCTGCACTAAGAACTTGATAGTGAATATTTCTCTTTGCATTAGAAACAGGTGAGAAGGAACCTTTAATTGCAACCTAAGTGATAAGAATTTTTCTTTTTGAAAAGTTCATAACTAGACAGTACGAATGGCTCTTACCGTGCACACAGGGGTCATCAGAGCTGCTTCCTGGGTGATCAGGCAGGTTGCCTGCATTTAAAGCGTAACAAAAACAAAGAAAAAAAAGACAAGACTTGGCTATTGAAGGCAATCAGATTATGGAAATTTTGCATGATCTGCAGTACAGCACAAATTAACAAGAGAAAATTATATACACAATTTAGGAACACAGAATTTGCTGAAACTGTCATAACGCAGAGATAAAAATACAGCAGCCTATCTGCACCCCGAGGGTAGGTATAAGCATGAAATGCTTTGCATGGGAGCCGACGCTAGTGCCATCTGTGGCATTAGCGTCGGCTAGTGACATCTGCATGCCCTGGTTACATACCTAGCTTTGTCAGGACCTCATATACACAAACCCACAGCCAAGGTTCTATCAAATATCACGCATTTGAATATGAAAGCTTAGCATTATTGGCACAAGAGACGCTATGAAAGACACACTAAAGTTGAGGTGTGCTAACTGTCACTCCCCATAGAGCTGTTACTCTGTTTTTCAACAGAAGAGACCATGGCTGGAAAATAAGTGTATTGGGTTACACCTCGGTTGCAGCAGACTATGCTTATTTATGACATTGTCATTTAACAGCACTAGACAGAAGTCAGATCCTGGTCAAATTACCTTAGGGAAAATAACTTGGAACTGTCGGAACTCTCCATTGAACTTTCTTAGTCGACCTTGCTGGTGCTGGGTCAGCATCAGACTCTGACGATTGGGGAGGCGGCCTTCTCTCTCTCTTGTCTTGGGGCATTTCATTGCCGCTGCATAGGTCCGATGTGTACTGGCTGCGTCAAAGCCTTTTTCGTGCTTTTTCGCATGTTGCTACAAGTAAGAGTTGGTTGTGTCAGCTTTCTTGTATCATATCATGTTCTAAGGAAGGTTCCCATGGTGCTTAAAATTGTACATACCAAACAGACCTTTGACGGACACATCAAACTGCTTCCACAATGCATCTGGCGGTGCTGCCCTCCTCAACATTGCTGTCACTTTATCCCTTTTGATATGTTTCGGCCATGCGCAGCGGTCATCGTCGACCCACAAGGCTGGTACGACCTCAACCTGCTCAAGGCCCAAGAAGTCAACAATGGCATATCGCATCTGTAGAAAAAGAAACCCTCGGTTACTCACAATTGGAGACTAGCACATACAAAAAGTTGTCAGACATTTCCGTTAGGAAGCAACTGGTCTCCATACGATGGAAACAAGTCATCTAAATTGAAACATTCAACGGAGAGTTGCAGAAAGTTTAGCTTTCTTACATTAGCACTAACCTAAATGCACGAAACAGATGTTCTTTGCACTTGCTGTCTAGGGCAGGCCGCAAAGTCCGCATGATGTAACAAATTCCGGGACGTTAACCAGTGTGGAGTTCTGGCTAAGTAACAAACTTTCTGTCCCAGGGCAACTTCACCATTTCCTGGGTGTTATGCAAAGGCCATGGCTTTAGCTCAGACAGGTGTGAAAGAACAGAAATGCCAAGTTTTGATGATTCAAAGGGTCCAGAGTACAGTTCTTTGACAAGAAACTCCTGGCCAATTATGCGTGGCTCATTTGAGCCTTTCATGTCGGCTATGTTCCTGGCAGTGACTACATGGCCATCTTGCAAGAAACAATTGTCCCGTTCACTTAGAGAAATTCTAAAGTTTCCGCACGTTAGCATCCGGTACTCAGGAGGGCAACATTCCGACAACAGCAGCCCTCCACAGTGAGGACGACTGAGGTCCACAAGTTTCCCACCATCAGAGGACTTTCTGCACGTCTTTGTCCGTGCCTCTGCCATTCGATTGCACAGCTGCTCCAAAGGTTTCCCATGCTTGAGAAGCTGCTTCTTCAACACTTGCATGTTGCTTTCGGAGGGGAAAGCACTGAAGGAATCAAGCTCCCCCATTCTTTGAACATCAGAGGCAAGCTGTGTAAGGCAATGCACGTTGATAGATACGTGGCGATCTCCGTACGGCTTAGCAAAGTCAGAAACGAAACACCTCAGGAGTTCACCAGCATACCTGGCATGCAAATGACAAAGCTGTCGGTTGGCAGATATTGAGAGAGAGGCATGGAGAAGCAAAAAATGCTGGTAGAGGCGATCTGTCAGGCAGAGCTTCAGAAGCAAAGGTCCAGTGTAGAAGAGAACAAGCCTAAATTCAACTGCCTTCCGGTGGTCCATTACATCTAGTCCTTGAGACTTTCGCGGAAATTCGCTTGGAATGTGAGGACGCAGCTGCTCGCTTTTCTCGTTAAAAGCATGCCGCTCTCGCGGCCCCAAGTAAACAGTGAGTGGTCCTGAAGTCCACAATGAAAGCAGTTTCTTTATGACCCCAAGCAGCGCAAGATGCATATAGTCCAAGGGCAAATCGTGCACACTGTTGATAGGCAGGTTCAACAGGATGGACTCTCCTTTGCGATGTTCTGCATCATACTGCTGCCTGAAACTTAAGTCTGTTCGTAATGGGCAGTTCATGTCAAGGAATACTTCTCTCCCATCCAAGTGCAAGCCCTCGACCGTGCACTTTGGGCAATCACTGTAGCCTCCATGAACCTTCGTCATTGCTATGAAGGCTCGTGCAGGAGCATCACAAATGATGGAACTCACTTTGAATTTTACGAGACTGCCCTTGACAGTGACACCATGTGAAAGCAATTGCTGCAGCTCTTCAACGAAAATAACTAAGAAGTCATTTGACGACATCTGCTTCGAGTGCCCCGCAAGTGCACCAACAAGGAATGGCTCTACATCATCAATTCCACCAACCAAGCACTGAATAGGCCAGAGTTGCATCTTGGAGCTTTTGGACAAGAGCAAGCCATCTATGTTGAAAGTGAGAGAAAGTACAGCTGGCAACTTCTCCACATGGCACAATGCATGTTGCAACCCAGCAGCAAGTCCAAAATTGCAGTATATCCCTGGTTCCACAGTTCTAATGGGGAATTGCTCATATGGTCTGCGAGGTGTCTAGCAACGTGCGTCCATCATTCGGTAGGTCGGGCAGTCCACCCCGACTTCTTAAAAGCTTGAGGAGAGCTGTCAGTGGCCTTCTCTTAATTCCATGATCTATTGGCCCTCTCGCTACGAGTCTTGGAACCCGGCCAGCGTGCCTGTGCCTTCTTCAGCCTCGCTGCTCTCGGAAGCACCCAGACCTGGCAGGCCGCCTTCAACAAGCTCACCGAACGAACAGGCCTTATCGCAATCTTCCCCTTCGCGCCTGGACTGTTGGCGGCAGGCTCGCTGGTGTCTTCAACGGCGGCGGATCTCGAAGGTAGCTCGCGAGAATTTTGAACACCCTCATGTTCTGTCTCCTGTGCGTCGTCGTCGCCAGCGTACCCAAGAAGTTCAAGAGTTCTTCTTGTTTCTCGAGCAGAATTTTCAGAAGCGTGTGCGCCTAGCAAGCGCAGCATGATACTTGAAACTAGCATATCCAACGGACAAGAACCACACTTCGCCAAATTTGCATACAAAATGGTGGTATATCCCAACTCGTACATAAACAGTACATCAACCGGCTAAAATCAACTGCTGCTGAAGACGACGTGGTGGTAGACGATAACTGTAAAAAAGCGCGCAAACTTGGGAGCGCCGACTGTACGAGGCAAGTGAGCGAGAACAAAGGAGTTGTGACGACGATGGTGATCTTGCGGCTGCTACTTCAAAAGGAAGTTTTAGAATAGCGCACGCCAAAGCTTTGCGTACGCAAAGAATAGCGTCGTCGCCACTGCGCGTGCGTCGAACGCAATCCACGTTTTGCGCTTTGCGTGCGCCATTTTAGCACACGCTATTTCTCAGAAATTGCGTGCGTACGCTAAGGGTCTTTGCGCTTCTCCAAGGAGGATTCGTGATGAGAAGTTGGCTAAGGCCAAGACGAGCACAGTTAAAAAAGTGGCGGCCCCCAGGACCATGGCTGGGGCCGCTTTGGCGGCGTCGTGAGTGCGACCTCGGTGGAATCCTCGCGACTGCAATTTTCAATACGGGACGACATTGCACCGGCAACTTGATGCTTGCGACGAGCGAACATTCATCGGCGAAGGTCAGTACACTCTTGCCGAGGTGACGCATGCGGACACGAGCGATCGACCGCTCGCGTCGAATTCTCACGTTTAAACAAACCAGTGAGAAAATGCCTGGCATGTCCTCACACGCAAAGCAGCTCCGACCGCCTGCCCTCTGCCCCTTCTCCCTCTCTTCTTCCCTCCCACCACTATGACCCTGTCGCATGTTGAAGCTTCACTCCATGGGCGACGAGGCGCCACAGACTAATCCGACGCGAATGACAAACCATGTGCGAAAGTGCCAACACCAGGCTATACCGCGTTGGAGCCTCCGATATCAGACTGCAGCCTTCATTTCTCTGCACCGCGCTTCGTCAGTGGTCGATACACACACACACACACACGAACGCACACGCACACACACACACACACGCGCGCGCACACGCACACACACACACACACACGCGCGCGCACACGCACACGCACACGCGCGCGCGCGCACACACTCACACACACACACACACACACAGGTGAACTACATGTTGTGACCTGAGCCCCAAGACGTTGCTCCCATACATCAGATATACTTCTGGAGCCCCTGGCTGGGCCATACAATACCCATCTTGTACACGCGCGATGTCGAAATACTGCATTGTTAAAAGGGACGTCCCAAGATTATCACGCGCGGGACCTATTTGACAAATTTATGAGTGGACATTTGCAGGACGTCCAACGGAGTAGAGAAATTGGACTTCGGTGATAGCCAAAAAAAGACATCCTATGTTTGTCCCTCGGACATCTTGTTTGGGACCCTGACGTTGGGATCTATACGGGATGTCCCTCCAATATTTGTGGTCCAATGGTGGGTCCCTGTGACGATATAGGATGGATCCCGTGCGAAGGGAAGCGGCTTGCGGCTTACCTTGGGCCATTCCGGTCGGTGGTAGTTAGCGGTTGCTGCAAAGTAACGTGATGGCAGTAGAGGTGCGAGGAAGAACCGACCTCCACCAAGTATGTAACGTTGTTCTGGGACCAAGCAAGGAGACGTCCGTTTGTGGTTCGGCTTTTAATTCAAAACTGACCGCCACCGGCGCGAGCCGGCGGCTCTTGTCCGTGGCACCGACACAGCCCGTCGTCTTTTTCTTTGCAGCAATAGGACCACAATTCTTGAAATTGTATCAATTTATACCCCAAAAAAAAACGTAATTTTCGAAAATTACTTTAAGTGGCCAGGCCTCTTAGAGTAATTCTCCTCAGTGTGAACACTAAGCCAAAGATTACAAAATCATTACTATAATTTATTTCATCAACTGACGTACCATGACGAATATCTCCTCATCTAATGTCCGCCAAGTCTGATAAATAGATAGTGAGGATGGCACTCGTTTAAGACCTAAGTCTCTGCTTAAATGATTTTGAATTAAAAATGAAACACTCTGCATAAAAGCACGAAGTAACTAACTGGGTAAACAGCTAAAGAAAACATTCAGTTCATGACAGGAAGAATATATTCTTCCCAAACAGAGCAAGGTTACCACGACAGTTTGTAAAAAGCGGGTATACCTATCAATCAGGTTTTAAAGATATTTTAAAGCATTCTTCTGGAGGCTTATGTTCAAAATCCATTGCTGTCGCATGTATTTGATCAATGCCGCGTTAAAGAGAGTCTCTGCAACTTGCTTCCTGAAATCGTTATTGTAAACATGTCTCTCTGGGTTGGACTACAAGTACATGATCGCGTCAGAACAATGAAAATGTAGTGTAGGGAATAAAGGACAACTCATGCACAGGCTATTAGAGTGCACAACCATTAGAAACGTCTGTCTGCGAACGGTGACTAGGGCGCTCGAGCAAACTAAAAACAAGATATTAAATAATGAAAAAAATGTAGCTCACCCTTCAGGAGTCAATTGTAAACAGTGAAACATTCTTAGTTTCATTCCCTTTACGTTTATCGTTTTTGCATGTTTTTGTCGTCTCAGCATTTGTGAATAAGCAAGTTAATGCGTACAATCCACAGTGAAGGAATTTACGTATAAACCCTTTTCTCCTAACAACATACCAGTGAGCAAAAGACGTACCATCGACCTTGTGCATTTTTTGATGGTCCGCTGACAGAGGTTACGGGCGAAAAAGCGCAGAAATGGAAATGGCCTGAGTTAGTTCCTAGCGCTTCTTTTTACCGTTTTAGAATTTCCGAAAACCAAAGGTTGTTCGGCTATCACTGCGTTGACGTCGGGTGCACACACAATTTTTTATAGTAGGAATCACGGAAAGTGTGCAATGAACACAAGAAGCTGCAGCGCGACTGTGGCTGCAATGTCATTGAGCTTTACATGTTCCCCTCGGACCCTTATGTATGAAGTCAGTCAATGTCGAGCGTGAATTGCGAGGGCTTCGTATAAGACCCATCTTCAAGCTTATGCTCACGATTCCTCGTTTAGGGCAGTGGTTTCCAAATGGGGGTCCGCGGACCCTTTGGGATTCGCGAAGGCATGCTAGGGGTCCGCGAAGCCCTGTCTCATCATTCAAGCCCGGCAATAAAAGTTTTCTTCTTCAAATTGACACGCAACGTTCCGATTTTCTGTGAGTTTTCTTGTGTTTATCTAAATGAGGTAAGACTACCTCACGCTAGCCTCTACTTATATCAATTTATTAAATATTTAGCATAATTAACCTATATATTTACCGTCTCCACACCACACACGGGTTCCATCATCATCTCCGCCAATCCACGTAGTGTCCGCGAAACATCAGTGGTTGAGAACTACTCGTCTAGCGCATCAGGAGCAGTTTCAACCCGGTGCAGGTGCTCCAATTACATTATCACCCCGAGATATGCTGTTCCAGTCAGATGGTTAGTTGGGCCAGTTGGTAATGATTGAATATGGTTACGATGGTTCAGAAATAGAAAGGAACAGTGGAGAGAGTAGAAAGAAGGGACAAGCGCAAACTCACAACTCGATGAATCAAGGAAGAAAAAATAACAACCTGATGTATAAGCTCGAACCGAAGCCAGACTGACACGTGGGCACCCAAGCATGCAGAGGACACACACCATCAATTACAGTAACACGATGGTAGAAAGGCAATTTCCTTGTTGGTTGATGCCACCGAATGCTGGCTGACACAACGCTCGCCGAGGCGGAGTACACCAAAAGCTTCAAAACCTTCTCTAGTGTGTTTTTCGTGGAATCTGCAAAATATCAAGGTTTATTGTGTTTTTTTTTTTGTAAAGATGGTGTACACTTACACGCTTGACAATGCAAGCATAGGTGCCCCCTCCCCTCGCCCCTCTTGGAATTTAGAGAAACATTGTGTTCCCATAACTGAAGCCCCTTGACGTTCTAAAAGTAGCGCAAAGTACGTCGGTGCAAGAGGCACGTGCAACGTGCAGCCCTTGGGAAGATCATGGCGGCACAGCGCAGCACTGAGCTTACAATGAGCTAGATTTCAGACGCCGTGTTCTTCCCAGGAGTGGCGCGCATCACGTGTCTCGGACGCCTCCACAACAATGAATGGCGCCCTTCTTCTCATGATAGAGGGGTTTATCCTTAACCGGTTTAACACACCGTCCTGTTTGTCCTACGTAGGATCTACTGCAGGAAAGGGATTGCTATGAATCACACTGGTTTAACAGGGCACATAGGATCGGACGTGTTTTGTTCAGCACCTGTGTCTTGTAATAATTTCTATTTTTGCTCGAACTTTAGAACAAATGGACCTTTCCCGAGAAGCGTTCTGTGCACGCGCGAGCGCCCGATGCCAAGCGGTGGAAGTCGGCACGAAAAATCGAGGAAATTCAGAATGAGGCTGTAGATCGACGAGTAGAACACGTAATTGCAGCATATATATAATTGTGTTACACAAAAAAAAAAAGTCGACGGAAAGAAAAACACGACGCTTGGGTGGGCACTACGGATTTCCCTCTTTAAAGTCGCGTTGGGCACGCGACGCAGCTCAGAGAGCGAACCAACTGGTACCGTAGTTCCCATTATCGATTGGTAGCGCAGGTAGGTCACTTCCTCGATTTTTAGTTCGTGCAGCCACAGGCCTGGTGCCGTTGGTATTTGGAAAATGTCCATTCGGCCCATTTTTGGGGCGCTGACATCACTAAGGGGGCTCTGTTCGTATTGGCTACGTGTCTAAAACTGCGAGAAATTCTGTGTATAAACAGAACCACCACCACTGTTTTTTGTCGACAATACGTGCAGCTTTTTAACATCCCTTTACTTTTTTCTTATCAGTATTCCTACCACCTCAGTTAGCACCTTCATTGGAAACCCAGACGATGTAAGCCTCTCAATTTGAGCATTAAAACTGCCTTTCATGGTTGGAAACATGACTTCTTAAGGCTGAAGTAAGGGAGGAAAGAGCTCAGTCTTTTCTTACGACTTTTGAGTGTGAGGACATATCGTGATGTAAGCTTTTTTTAGAATGGGGTGAAGATAACCAGTACAGGTGTCTTGTTGGCAAACATAGGGAAATGTCTAGAAATTGCAACATACCTTCTTTAGGAGACTCACAACTAAAAATAAAACCTAACCCGCACTTGTAAAAAATTTCCATGATGTACTAATTACATTATTGTCCAATGTATTTGGTGCACCACCAGAAAATCGTTTAGATACTTAAACACGTCAAGATCAGGCCTAGACGCTATGGCGGTCTTGATGGCATGATCGAACCCCGCAAGAAAAATATCTTAGAACCGGCGCAACACATGAACATAAACAGACTCCCACTTTTTGCACAAAAAAAAGTTTTAGACGTAAGGAATGTCAAATTTTTATAGAAATATAGCAGCTGAAGAAACCTTCTTAAGGTTATACCACTTGAGTTGCGGAACGAGAGTTCACAGTGAGACTCAATGCATGACTTAACCGAGGCAACTAGATGTTCCTGGAGAAGCGGTTAAAAAAGGTCTTGAACGTCCACGCTAAACAAACTGTGATTCGACAGTCCATTTGTCCTTAGTATTTCATCGAGGTATTCCGAATTGCATATTCTAAAGGCATCCTTATTATTTCCAGAAAAAAATGTGCTTTTGACGATGGGCCGATATCTGCCGTGGCCACGACCCTCTTGCTGTGACAACTGCTCGGAAAGGACCGGCTTCCGTGTGTGTCTTGGCACTAAAGAAGATCTCAAGGTGCCCGTCAACTTTTTTAATGTTTCTTGCTTGCGACAAAGGAAGGGTGCCTTGCTCTTGGCCTTCTTCAGGACTATACGCACTGGCCGAAATTTCTTATAAACTGCTGTGCATGCTTTTTATTTATACGTACATGCCTTCAGGCAGTATCACAAATGAGCCTTCTTTATCCACTTCCATGACACGCTGCTGGTTTTCAACCAAAACGTTAACAACATGTCTAGGAACTTGGGCATGAACTCCCCTTGAGCCAGATAGAGCGTCAACACATTAAGAAACACATTTTTATCTAACCTCTTCATTAGTTATGTGCGCAACCTTTGTTGCCAACGTTACAAGCTCCAGAGGTTCGGTTGAAGGCAAATCTTAGGACCGAGAACAAAGGTTGTTTTGAGGTTCTTGGGAAAACGCTATATTTCTGAGGATGGCAAGTCGTCCTGCAGCTGACACAACCTTTTTCTTTTTTTGGAATGTTATGCCGAATTCTTTGCAACAAAGACTCGGTTACGTCAGCCAATGTCCCATTCATTTTTGAAAAGGATGACCGTTGCCTCTCCAAACTGCTCTCACGTACACAACAGACAACTTGCAGGCAGCCCTTGAAAAATCGGGCCTGGCGCCCACATTCAGGTCTTAAGATTCTACAAGTCCTTCTTGTGTGACCAACAGACAGTGAAGGACGCAACTCTGTCGTAGAGGTTCAACAGGATAGGTACCTTGTTTGATGTGCCAGGATGGGGTCCGGGCCGGCGTCCGGAGTATTCTGTCCGGGCCTACGTCTACTTGACGTACAGAGTATGGCATGATACGCACACTAAAGAATCGTTAGGCTCAGTCATGCTTGGGCGCCTTTCTGCTAAGAGTTAAGGCTATACTTAGCCGGCAAGCTACAAGGTAGAAAACACCAAAAAAAACAATTGTTTTATACCATTAATCATTCTGCGCAGTATCCGCGGCGCACGTAAACGCACATCGCTAATTGCCATTCACTTCGTATGATATTAAAAAAATAATGAGTTTTCTAAAGCTGAACCACTAACGTCCGTCAGAATTTCTTAATTATCCCTTGACTGAGCCGAGTTTCGTTAATTTATTATTAAATCGTATTCACTGCTATTATGTACCGAGCTGTCGGCGTACTGCCAGAGCACTACTTATGAAACATAACGGCATTCCCCGGCTCTGGATAATGAGACGCACTCGGCTGACATTCGAAATAACTCTCTTGAGACAATGAGCGGGTCAATTGGCCGACTTTATATAGCGCGATAAAGTACCGTGACAACAGTAGCATTTACCTCGGCAGCGGCGTAATCAATGGCGCGATCGTCGAACGACGAAATATACGCAACGTTCCCATACTAATATTGGTGTTGATGCAACGGCCTTTTTTACAGAAACACAGTACAAAATTTAGAAATGTTATTTATTTATGTTGCATAAGCTGTCCAACGTACGAGCAACACGGTACTACTTTCTCTGTCCGGTAAAAGGTGATCTGCGGGAGAGCCCACTGGACAGTCAGAAGGGTCTCTGCAGCCACCGTCGGGCTGCCGTAGAGTTTTGTCGATACATATGCATTTTACTTCACAAACTTCATCTGAACCATCATCCACAAAGCACTGACAGTCATCGCAGTTCTGTTGGGGCGTTGGAGATTGGCAACTTCCTTCCTCACACGACTTGTTCCGGCTCGCCCAATTGTTGCATCTTACGGGACGTTCATTAGCTTTGCAGGGAGATTCATCTAAATAAAATTTAGAAAAAAGCAAATAATTTTCAATGTTTCTGGCCCCATATAAACCATGGAACACAAAATAGACGTGCACATGTAATTGTAAAGAATCAAGATAGTACAATTAGTGCACATTACCGCAAAACGAACAAGCGTCTACCACACATAAATTGTATGGTACCATACGCGCGTTCCCCGAAGAAAGTTATTATGCATGGTAGCAGTTTATTTTTAATTGAAAGAGATTTTAAATAAAAAAAGTGGGTGAGAGACGGACGAGTGTTGTCGTCAACATGTATTTGTCATGCTCATCGCACATTAGATGATACAATAATCGTTATGGTAAGTTGGCTCAAGAACTAAAACGCGTTAATTAAATTTCGAATTATTGGTTTGAGGAGTCATGCGTCGCTTGCAGTATTGACGCAATTACTAATAAAGACCAGAACAATTAAAATAATTCATGAATTTTTAATATTTTTGATATGTTAATTGATCAATCTCGGAGTTCTTTCCATCAATATAAGACTGCGGGAAAAAGAAAGAAAAGCTCTGCAGGTTTTGCATACAATTACACTTGAACGAATGACATAGTTGTTTCAATCACACCGTGACTACTTCAGTAGCGTGCTCTTAGAGGGTGCTCCGACGACACTAGTGAAGTCATAACTTAAACGACTACGTAACATTTGTAAGCGTCATTCTGGGTAATGCTAGCGGCATTTTTTTTACATGTATTTTTTAAATCAGGCTCAAATGCTTGAAAATGTAGGAATAATATCCCCAGAACATGTTCATTCTACCAAATTTTCTAAGTGGTCTGACCCTTAATAACAATTGTCCTCAATGTTGCTATTTTTACATGTCTTCTAAAGCGAATGATTAAGACATTAATTCCCAGATTTTAGTTATTTACCCAACGTTCAAAGATGATTGTCCTCTCATCTAATATCCGCCGAACGATAAATAGATGGTGAAGATCGCACTCGTTAAATTCCTGCATTTGTTTTTGTGTGAAAAATAAAATGAAACAACCTGTATGAAGGCAGTAAATAGCTAACTGCGTAGATAGCTAAAGATATCATTCAATTCCTGGCAGGAAGAATATGTTGTTTCCAAAAATAACAAGGTTACCATCAGAGTTTGTAAAACGTGTCTACGCCTACTTATCTGCTTTTCAGCTTTTTCAAAGCTTTTTTCTAGTCGCTTTATATGCTGATTGTTGAATGCTGACACATGCATTTGACCAATCCCAGCTAAAATGCAATATCTGCGTCTTTCTACCTGGAACCTTTATAGTAAACATATTTCTCTGAGCTGGAATGCAAAATAACTTTTTTCAAAAGTCCCACAAGCAACATTTGCGATGACCATTGCTTGCTCACGAACCGCGTCATTGTATCCTAGTTGGTGCCAAACGCTGACGCGGAACCTTGTGCCCAATAAATGCTCATAGTATGTCTGCAGGCCATGGTGGACAGGTGCTGGTGCGGACTTTTGAAAAGGGTCTATTGCACGGTTCCGACGCAAGAGTGAAGCTATAGTGTAGGGAATAAAGGACCACTTATGAACGAGCTATTACCGCGCACCAATTTGCAGGGTCTGTTTGTGAACGCTAACAGGTCGTCCGAACGAACTAAAAACACGATTTGAAATAAAATAAAAGAGAAAACATTAAACACGTTTACAAATCTCTGTATTGCGAAACTGCAGCCCAGCTCTCGAAGAGGAGGAGGGGATGGTATGCCCCTCCCCCTCCTCCTACACGTCTTCTTCTCTTCTCTGCCCCCTTCTACCCTTTTTTCTTTCTTATCATCATCCCCTCCTTCTTCCGTCCTCCTCCCCTCCTCCTCCTACCTTTCTTCCTCTCTTCCCTCTTTCTCCCCTTTCCTTCTACTCTCCACCTCCTGCTGAATTTTTTCATGGGTGACGTGACAACAAGTCGTCTGACGTCATTTTTCCCACTAAATTTAGCGGGGAACCTGAATTGGTGTTGAGGTCACGTGACGTCAATTTCCCCGCTAAAGCTAGCGGGTTACGTTTCCCCACTAAATTTTGAAAGGAAATTGCAGTAAGGTGACCTCAACACCAATACAGTTCATAGTCTTCACCCATGAACAAATTCAGGTTCTCCGCTAGATTGATCGGGGAAATTGACGTCTCATGACCTCATCATCAATTTAGTTTCCCTTCAAATTTAGCGGGGCGGTTACGCCGACGCCGACGCCGGCGCCGCTCAACTCGGAGAAGGGCTCCGAAGAGCTGCGCTCTAAAATGGAGCTTATCCTTTCGACGTCCTTCGTAACCGCTCTGAAGTTCTTTCCTTTCTGTATATTACTCTTATTGTTTTAGTGTTTTTGTGGCACCTCAGCATTCGTGAGAAACAAGTGAGGGCGTGTACACGACTCTGAAGAAATCTACAGTGAGTATTCTCTGGGGGCCATAGTTCGCGTAAACTATCCGATTGTTGACCCATGCCTAGCGCTGATGTAGGGGATTAAGGGGGTATTAAGGCAATACCCCCTTAATAGACAGTTTCGCTTCCATCATGCACTGTTTGCCCTCATACCTGCTGTAACTGCGCGTGCTCACAAGCTATTCAAGTGTTATCGACAGCAGGAAGATTACACAATCTTGGACAAAAGCGGGGTGCAGATTAATCGCAACGGTAAAATTTACAACATCCTTACCAGTACTATGCCATAGACAACACCCGCCACCAAGAGCAGAATGAGCATTATCTTCACGCCTGAGTTCTTTATCACCCAGGACAAACTTTTGGTGATACTGTGAGAATATTTCCAGGTGCTTATATGCATAAAATGGGGCCTTCGCTGGGGTACCTACAATCTCTATTCTTACGTCCGATACAAAATAAGCAACATGACCTCGCGGAATAAGGAAGAGCGCATTGAGGTGGAGAAGCCAATATTTCCGCGTTCGCATTAGACGAACGTGCTTAATATAATTACCACATCATTGCCGCGAAGCAGCACTACCGGTGATAATTATTATGTGCAAGTTTGTTCATTTTTTCTTCTCCAAAACACTGAGAGAATGAATAGATTCGGATCAATTTACTTTTAAAGTTTACTTCGTACCGTCGATGGCTGTGTTCTTAGAATATTTTAAAAATAAAATTTTAAAAATATAAAGAGATGTGCTGTCATTTTTATTTAAGGCCAGAAAGATTTTATTTCATATTAAAATGGCAATGAACTTCAGGTGTTTATTATACTTGGGAGTTTCCGGGTGCCAGTAAACCGGCTGTTGGCTACATTCACTGCTGCTGGGCAAATATTTTAAGTTGAAAAAAAAAAAGAAATACTCAGAAGAAACTTGCTCTGGCCTTTCTCGGGGCCTAAGAAATCCTGTAAAGAAGTCCCAGAAAACGCTAGCGTTCTCGTTAGATCTAAGAATATTCTGCGGAACAAAAACGAAGAAGCCAAGGCAAAACATCCTTCAAGTTTCTTGCCCTGTCTTCGTTATTTTTCATTATTTATACGTTCACCATTTTACGTTGATTTATCGCTGGTTCCTGTGTTTTATGTTACTTCGAATTGAACAAGGGCATAAAAAGACCTTTTCACGAAGTACATTTCCGTTAGGCGCACAATGTCTGCTAGTTTTATGCAATTCGGTTCCATACAATGTTTTTCAATTAAGTATATTTTATGTTAAATTAAGGTGTCTTGAGCCAGGATCTTGCATTACTTGAACCACGAAGGTACTGTCACTTAAATTGTTTATTACTCGTGGCGTGGGTGTTCACTAACGAAATTCGCCTTCATGGAGCTTTCTTCAAGCACGAAGTGGAAAATGACCCAGGCAGTCAGGTATGCAAGATATCTCGAGGTTGTGTTGAAGTGACAAATATTCAAATAAAAATAACGTACATACATTATTCACTTTAGTATCTAGTTAAATATTAGTTGCTTTTTAGGCTCTCCTCAGGACCTTCATTTTGTATTTTAGCAAACTGTATATTTTACCATGAGAAAGGAAAGTTTGATGTTGACTCGATCACTCCCCTTTGACTTGCGGCTGCTTCACTGGCAACGCTAAGCAGGAGCATCGCATTACAAAACATGGTATCCGTTAGGTATTCGCAGGATGGAAGAAGGGTCATGGACGACTCTGCATGCTGTAGCACTTCATTGTAAAAGTCTTTTGGTGTATTTCCACAAGCTAGAGCTGCCTTATGGTCTGTTAAATTTGCGCTGTAATAGAAGGAGGGGAAAAGCGCAGGAATAAAGGTTTTGCATGTTTCTAATTTAACTACGATATGCATATGTTGTATAAGTACAGATACTCACGCTTTTATATACTGTGTACGAAAACCAAACGAAAAGTTAAATTCAGCAACATTGTAGTTTATTGAATTCTAATTCAGCAACATTCTAGTCTAATTTGCTCCAGCGCGAAAAAAACCCAATCATCATCATCATGGCTTGTGTCGTGGTATCCGGTCAACTTGTTTGAAGCCAGTTGGTCAAGGGCCAATTTGTCGATGTACAACATGTAAAATAGGCCACTTCGTCATGAAATGCGAATGGCAGAATATGTGGTTTTCGATACACACTGCGTCACCTGGCAGCTCTCTATGAACTCATGGAAATGTGTGTTAGGAGCGAGGGTACGACTCCTCCCAACCGCATTATCTACTGGGAAATGCTAGATCAGGGGTGCACAATTAAAAAATTTGGTGGGCCAAAATTGTGTTTATAAAGATTGTGCAGGCCGCACCTAATACGAGTTGTTGCACATTTCGACTGCGGTCAGGCTTCCGATATCAGGTGTCATCGCACGCGTTTCCGTCTTTAGCACATCTCCCAATGCCACGTCGGTCATAGCACATCGAAGGCGATTCTTTTTCATCGTCGTCAGTCAGTCTTCACCGAGTGGTTCGGGCAGTTGTAGGCCTGATAATATGAGTACATCCAAGACTCGAGAGCCGCTGCCTGCCCGTCACAGATGAGACTGCGAAATCAGCTTACCTGCGACTCCCATGCCGATTATTCGTCGGTGCGCCTAATTTACTACGTTCTTGCCGAGTGTGTCAGCCGTTGATCGCCCTGATTTTGTTTCTCTGCCCAGAACCAACATGCTCGAGCACTGACGTCTGTTGTGAAAGTGGTCATGAACGACTATGCAAACAGTCGCCGATGTTTTCATGTGTCCGAGTGTCAACTGACGATCATCTTGTTTCGTGCCTGTGTGCGTCACCAGTATCACTAAAACGGTGCTGTCTATCCTGGGATTGGTAGTAAACAAAGACGCGACTGGTCGCTCAGGTCTTTCTGTGTTTTACCGCAAGACGACATATGCTCCCTGGTTGCTATTAATGCGAAAGCATTAACTGTCCCATGGAGCGAGCTGACGTCATTAGTTTGAAGCGCGAAAACGGCGCCTAATTTCCGCGATCGCCTTCGGTTCCATTGGCAGGCGCGCGTCGACAGGGCTCCCATTGGCCGCTGCGTTCGTCAGTTTCGTCGACCGCTCACCCCATGGCGCTGCGTGTCCATCAGTGCGCCGTTAACACGGAGCGTCTAAGGTCACCAGCGGAACACGCGCGCTGACCGGCGACGAAAAGTACGCAGCAGACGGGAAAGGGAGGGGACGAGCGGCTGGCATGCTTTCGCCTTCACAACTCATAAGAAGTGCTTAGGTACCTCACGCTTTCTCCTATCTCAGATTTCAGGGTTTTAGGGAACCGTTTCTGTGACTAGGGTACAATCTATCAGCCTGCGGATAGCCATGTTGTGAGGAGGATCTAGACCATAACTTCGATCGTACTATAGCCAAAATCGCTGTCGTCTGCGTGCAAAGCCATGCTAGCCGTACTTTGAATACTTTTAGAAAAGAAGGCGGAAAAGCATTGAAATATTTGAACAGCATTTGAAATATTGCGGAAAGGAGACGTGTCCATTGTCTTCAAATCGCGGCATTTCCTAGTGGTCGGGGGTCGAGACTCCTATGGCATAGTGCGCCGAACTTGCCGGGGCTCCAATGCAGCGGGAGGCTATCGACTGCCCGTCCACTTAACCAAGCTCAACCAGGTCGTCCTCATAAAGCGGCATATTATGCCGACCGCCGACCAGGCACTCGGGTTGCTGGAAAGCGTTACCCTCTTCTTGAAACCGGGCGCGATGTCTGGGTTTCACCAGGTACGCCTCTTCGAAAGCTGCCAGGAGTACATGACGTTCATTACACCCTTCGGGTGATTTTATTACTGCTGCCTGCCCTTTCGAATTACTTTAGGCCCCAGTGGTGTTCCAGAGCCCGATGTCACTGATTCTCGAGGGAATTAAAGGATGTGTTAACATGGTAGGCGACATCCTGGTGTATGGCAGACAAGTCTAAACACGAGAGCAGACTCCAAGTTGCTCTCGAGAGACTGCAGCAAGCGAGAGTTACGCCGGAGGCCTGCAAGTGCCACCTCGGGGTGTTGTCCCTCAACTTCCTTGGTGTGGTGTTGAGTACCAACGGCATAGTATCAGACCCCGTCAAGGTCCCCCGCCATCAGCGGGTATGCAATTTCCGACAGATGTGAAAGGCGTGCAGCGCCCCCTGGAAATGCTGAACCACATCGGACATTTCTCCCTGAGCTTGTCCCCCGCCACAGTGCCAAACAGGCTTGTCCTAAACAAGAGCGCGATCTGGACCAGGGGGACTGGTAAAGGTTCAGCCTTTGAGTCACTAAACAGGATGATGTAATCCAGCTCCTGCGTGGCTCGATAGAACCCAGAGTGTCCAGCAACAATTACTGCAGGCAACAGCTCGTACGGCCTGGGCACCGTCCTCCTACGGGAGCAACATCTGGTGAGCGACGAGCAGTTGCCTTTGCGTCGCGGTCACTGACTACTTCCGAACAGCGGTAGATCTAAATCGAGAAGGAAGCGCTGGAAGTCCTGTGGGCCATCCAGAGGTTCAAAAGGCTTCTGAAGAATCTGAGGTCTTCTGTCGAAACCGACCACCAGTCGCTGATCCAGTCGCTCGGCTCCACCGACCTCAAGCCTCTTCGCGCCCAGCGGTTCCGCATCCGGCTGCTGCGCTACCAGTTCACGCTGCAGTACGTTCCTGGAAAGTGCCTCGCCACTGCCAACATGTTGTCTAGAGGCCCCGAGGTCCTCACTCCAGCTGCGTCTACTGTGGACAGCATCGAGCTCTTCGTGTCACAGGTTGTGACTGCACACCCTATGACAAGAGGAAGGACAAAGATAGCAACAGTGTGTTTTCCTCCATTTCACTGACACGCCCCCAAGCGGATCTGAGAAAAAGGGGGGATGAAGACATCTTCCTTCTTCATGAGGCCGGCGGGAGGAAAGTTATTCCACCTTATCTTCGTGAGCTGCTCTGGGCTTTGCGACTCCTTTATTATTTTCTTTACGACACGCTGCACGCACAGTTTGATAAACAATATTTTTGCTCCCACGCATGCCCACGCAGCACTGTTAAGTTACCCGAAATTGTGAACATTTTTATGTCAACCACATGGCGTCCATAGTATATTCTCCCAATAACGCAGAGAAGTTCTGGTTTCTAACTTTTCATTTTGTAAAATAAGTAAACGAAGCCAACATGAACTGCCAAGTTCCAAAATGGTGCTACGCACACTGATCACGTTGAATGCGTAAGGGTCTCACGAGCCTGCTCGAGCCTATTTGAGCGTCACGACAGTGAGCCCGTTACTATGGTGACCGCTAAATCCACATTTGCAGCGATCCTGCCTGTTATTAGTCTGTGGGTTTACCGTACTATTTTCTTACAGAGTGCATCAACTTCTGTACCGTTTCTCCACGCATAACCAACATCGCTATTGCAGTGCTTTCTACTGTGAAAAATGTTGTGAATGAAAAGACCAACCGTCCCCGAGCTTGCCTTCTGTTTCGCAGGAAATTGAAGTATAGAGCATACTTCCACTTCCTGCGAAACAGAAGGCGAGCTCGGGGACTGTTGGTATGTTCATTCACAACAACTTTCACAGCTTGCACTATTCTATTTCAAGTTTCAGCGTCTTAGGGAACCATATATGCGGTGACTGTGCAGTCGATGTGCCCGCAGATAGTCATATTGTGAAACTGATCGAAAACATGACATTGATCGGGCATTCTGTGTATTGTCTTGACAGCCTCTTCCAGCTTGCTTCTTGTAGGTATATATTTGTTAAGACATGTGTGATAGTGCGTCTTTTTATTGTTGCCGATCTGGGGATTGTGATGGAAGCTGTACACCAGCTGGCCTGTGTTTTCACCATTACTTTAATGGTGAAGGACAAAACTGTTCTCTTTTCTTAAAAAAAATGATTAGTGTAAAAATTCGTGAACCGAGCAGAGCTTTTTTTTTTTGAGAAGAAATGAATCGACAGTTTACAACTATTATTTATGGCGCATGAGGCACTCAAGGCATAGGAAAGGAGGTTCCCAGCCACGGGATGCTTGTGGGCCGCATCCCAGAAAGTCGCGGGTCGCATGTTTGAGACCACTGCTCTAGAGACCTGAGCGCGATGGAGTGCGCTAAAGCTATATGCTGTTTACATAACCGCATTGAAGGCCATAATAGAAGAACCCATAATGTTTTTGTACATAGAGTTACATATAAATAAAATTTTGGCTCTTCAACAGACCAGGCTTCCATTCCTTGCAGTACGCTGACGGGAACGATAAAAGGATATAAATGTGAGTCCTTCCAATGCCAAAATATTAGACTAGATTCTTGCTGAAATAGAATGCACGGGAAAGAGGGCCACAGCACAGCCTAATTAATGAACATGTAGTATCATACATTTCAAATCAACACCCATTTTGTTATGGACATGGTCAAGGGCCCAAAAATACGGCCATCGGGTTTGTTTGTTGTTGTTTTTTTTCACCGTTGCCCGAAAGTGGGATACATCTATTGCAATAATCCGCAGGCTCAAGTATTGAATAAATGCACGCTCGCTCACCATCTTTGGGCAGTCTTGGGCTGTAAGGAGAGATGGAGAGGACTCTAACAAGACCCCGACACAGCTGGCCGCACCAAATGGCTGTAAAAGAAGCAGGTGTGCACGTGAACACATTCCCAGCAAAAAATAGCCACGTTTTCATGAATACGACTTAGTCGTATTGACTACAGCTGCTGCGTCCAATGACCTATACGGATTAATCGTTTAATTAATCAAATAAAGGATGGTGATTAATCGCGTTAAAATTTTAATCGACACCTACCCCCAATATTTAATGGAACTTTGCGGGGAAAAGCGGTTATTAAGATTTGCTGGCGGACATTAAGGCTACAATTTTAGAGAAGTGGCCATTTGCTTATGATGGCACGAAGTGAAAACAGGAATAACGATGTGCCCTTACGTGGACCTGATTGCCGAACAGAAAGCTGAATGGCATAAAACAATTTTTTCCGTGCTTTTATTGGCCTTGTAGCTTGCCGGCTTAATGATTCTTCAACCCTTAGCACGATAGCGCCCGGCCGTAAGTAGGCCTAATGGTTGCTTAATGTGCTTGTCACGTTCGCATACTCTGGACGTCAATGAGACGCAGTCAATAAATCTCAATCAACGCTAGCCTAGTTGTAAAGTCAACTTTCTAGTCAACTGGCTTCGACACAGACTTGTGTTCCAGAGGGGCGCTGTTGGAAAACACTGGAATGGTGATAATGTAGTGATTGCGCAGGCGAGCTGGTGGATGTTAACCATTTTGTTCTTAGCCCGAGACTGAGGCAGGAAAAGAGGAAAGTTTCGAAGTAGAAGAAAAATGAACAGTCGAGGACACGTCTCTAACACAGCTCAGAGCTGTGTTAGAGCTGTGTTAGAGACGTGTCCTCGACTGTTCATTTTTCTTCTACTTCGAAACTTTCCTCTTTTCCTGCCTCAGTCTCGGGCTAAGAACAAAATGACTGGAATGGTGCTGAATTTGACTTCATAGCACGAGTGACTGGGCCCGGACGTTATTATTAAACACATGCATATGGTAGTGAATTTACACTCGTGCCGATCATTTTTTCAAACAGAACCTCCCTTACTTCACCCCCCTCCCCCTTGCACGACGTCAGAATATCACGTAGCTGTAGCTTGGGAGAATAAACAGAAAAGCTTGCACAAACAAGCGCTACAGAGTACAGCGTTTTCCAATGCCCATCCTCAATCCGGCAAATACCTCACGGTTGCCACATTTCGTAATGCAACGCTCTTGCTCACCGCTGCTAGTAAACCAGCCGCAGCCGTGGGGGTGTGGGCGAGTCAAGATCAAAATATATTTTCTCATTATACCGCAAATACTTCCTCGAAATATCAAACGGAGGTCCTCATGAGAGGGTATTAGAGAAACTCATGCTTAACGCGTTACTGGATTGAACATCGTAGAGACGTTCTTTTTGTTACATCTGGTGGCTCTTAATGCATTCTCGAGAGATATGGTACATTTGCTTATCTCAATTATTTTTACACTGGGTGCTTAACAAAAGCTTCATGGAAACTATGAATTCTTTAAGTGAGCACCGGCAGCACAAAATCTTAATTGTTATAAACGACAAAAATTTAGCTTAGAATCATGCAATAAATTTTCTGAATACACATTAATTAAGCATAATGTACTTGCCTGCATAATATACTATAGAACCGAATTATTATAAAACAGCCAACATTCTTGAGCCAACACATTAAGCTTAATAATATTAAATAATCAATCAAATTCACATTAAAAACATTTACTTCGCGAAATTATTTGATTTATGCGCTTCTTCTTTCTAAAATAACATATTCAGATGAGAAATCCGAGATAAATTAACGTAAAGGGGTGAGTGAAAAAATTGCGAAAATTAAGGAAGTGCACGAAGTGGCGGCAAGACATCTCAAGAATGTCTCGTTCTGAGTTCGTATTTTCGTATCAATGCGCCGCAAATTTTTGAATGTAAAGAAATTGCTTTGGTTTGCTGAGACTCAATATCAATTGGCCGATTTGTGAAGCCGCAAGAAACGCTAACGCAAGATTGTCGTTTAGATTATTTTTATTTTCGTACTTTGCGGCTTGAAACATTTGCAGAACAACAGTGAAAACACCTGTCAGACGGTTCATTGACACGCGTAAAATATAATAACGCCGCAATTTTTGCGAAATTTTATTATGTATAGAAATATTTGAGTTAATAAAAATGTGTCAAGATATTCACTTTGTTTTGTTTTTTTAATTTTTCAAGGCCCCAAATAACCACATGAACTAAACGCTGGATGTCAGTTGATCAAATTATATGAATTATCTCAGTGTTGGGGAGAATGAAAATATTATCAAGACATGTATATAATGATTATCTCCGGCCCCAGCTTACCATACATGATGCACTCATCCAAGTAATTAGACTGGTCTAATGCGAACGCGGAAATTTTTCCGCTGCACCTGAATTCGCTTCTCCTTATTCTGCGTGTTTATATTGTTTGAACTCGTAATATTTGACGTTGCAAGAAAGGTTGTTGACACGCCAAAGAAATTCCTGCTCAAAGTATAAAAGCCGCTTGCAATCTTCTGCATCGCATCAGCACAAGGTTCGCCACGACGAAGAAATTAAGGTATGAAGATATTTATCCTTGTCCTGTTGGCTGCAGTTCTTTTCTACGTGGAGAGCGCTGGTAAGGCCATTACATTTTATTGTAGTCTGTTTACTCTAAATCCCAGTCTGTATACAGATCACTGCACTAGCATCTTGCTTTCGATAAGACGTCGGCATTCGGTGAGCACGTGCATACAAAGCACGACTGAAGGCATCGAACGCGTGCTGGATGCGGAGCTTAAGCCGGTTTTATGTTGGAGCAGACTAAAAATATCTTAACCGTCACGTGTTTTCATGTTACTCATGGACGCTGGGTGGACGCAAACATATTGGTTGGTATACATATCTTTGGGAAAACAGCAATAGGTGTAGGTAAGATAAAACCATAAAAATTTTAATGTTTTCATTGAACATCGTAGGCACAAGCATAATTTTCTTATTCTAAATCACTTCCTTTGTTTGCGTGCTCATATACGATGTTGCAGGAAGACGCTTGTTGGAGTGCGCGCACGACAACAGCTCATGTAAGGTTAGGCCCGCACTGCTTTATGCCCTAGATTGCTATTTCATTACTGTTTTGAGTCCTTGCACATTCAATCTAGCGCACAAAACATGGGATATAGCTTGCGTTAGAAGATGGATGGCACACGCATTGCCTTCCCGGTTGTTTTTTGGTACAATATACGGGGCATCATGAGACTTTCTGCTATATAAGCGCCTCTAGAAGAAATATTTAAGAACAATTTAAAAGCGGACATGTTGCCATACCACATTTAGCAAAATATGATGGTGACCGTGCGGTACATAGGCACAACGAAATTATCACTGTGTCAGGCTTATGCGTTATTTTGTTCTCTGCCCAGTTGTTATTCCTCCATTTATTTATCCCCTCCTTCGCGTGTTCCGAATATGATCCGACATCATTACCTGAAAAACCTCTGAAGGTACTCGCTTATAGCGGCCGCAGTAAGGAGCCCTGATGAAACATAGCAATATTTTAACATAACCGCTCATATATTTGCTATTCTATGGTTATATAGAGCAAGAAAGATATGCAACTTATACCTTTCTTTTTTCAGACACAACGGTTTGTCGGCCTGGTGAACATCCCAAAGCATGCAATAATTGGGGCGAGCGGAACACTTCGTGTGATGAAAGTACTTGCTATAGTCCAATACCCCCAACCTGCCAAGAATGCAAGTGCTACGTAGAGGATGATGATTATTGTGAAGTACAATGTGTCTGTGACGGCGACACCTTCCGGCTACCCGACGGTACATGCCGAGACCCTTCTGAGTGTCCAGAAGGCTCTCCTGGACTCAAGTATGTACCGGAATAAACAAAATAAATAACACCTCCACGTCCAGTACGCCGCAGATCATTTCACGAAATCGTGTTGTTGCTTGTACGCAAAACGAATAATTCGTGCAAAATAAATCAATAGCTCAACTCAATGTTTCATTGCTTACCGTTATTAAATTGTGTGCGATATTCGGACAGCAAACATAAATTTTTTTAGAAAAAAAGCTAGTGTCGTACTTTTTATATATCATTTTTACAGATTTTTTTTAAGGGTAACTGACACTCTCCAAGATACTTTGTTTTATTTTTGGCCAGACGCTTCAATATTGTGCCAGAAGACGACCCGATCACTATTTTGCTGCATCGTTACGTGTATTATTAATAAAGTTAAAAAAAAAAACAGAAAAACAGTAGAAAAAGACATCACTACTTTAAATCGAAACGGAAACCGGACCGGGGAGGAAAAACAAATGTACAGGAGGAGAGAGAGTTACCGGAAGTCAATTGGCTAAACCCGACCGAATTTTCTTCTATTCTTTCCCCTTCGTTTGTCCGACCGTGCCAAGCAGTCAAAAAACGCGCACGTTCTACGTCGCACAAAAATAGCCTTCAAAAGTCCAGCCTTTCGTGTTTGACATTTACGCGTCTTTCAAGCACTTGACAATTCGTGTTCCTAGCACGAGCGATGTCTACAGCCAGGACAGGAGGCGACGACTCGGTGACGTCTTCGTGCGAACCAGCCTGGCGGTCGGGCCGTACGGAATAAATCCTAAATTGTTTTGATCGGTAAAACTAGACAGATTCGCCGGTGCCTCAAACAACGGTTCTAAAGTAGAGGTCCCACGTCCGTCGTCCACACTCAACGCTTAGTCCGCTTCGTTGAGCTGCCCAGACCGAGACTCCCGCGATACAACGCCATGTTGAGAATGGGCCTTTTCCGCAAATGTTTGGTGCCATCTATCGGGAAGGAGGAGAAACGTTTTCGATGGCCTGCCTTGCATCCGGTTCTGCCCGCTCCAAGTTAGTCAACTGTCTGAACGCGATCGAAAAAAAAAAAAAAAATCAGCGTTTGTTCTTGGTCTATATAACGCCATCAACTAGCTTACAATTATTTTCAATGAATGCGTTATCTAGGAACGACTTCATCCATTTTACGGAATGAATGGACGACAGACTTCGGTGTGGCGGCCGTGACGACCTTCGGCACGATTGAAGCTCTTTTCGATCAATGAGAAAGTACAAAGCATTATTTTAAATTAGATTTCATTTTGTATGCCGTATAGGCAGTAAATTTAGAAAATATTTGAGACCAAGTTACAGTTAGAACGAACTTTTTTAATAGCGAGAAATTCGTTTAACTTGCTTTCAAATTTTAAGTGACAAGGAGTTCTCTCATAAATGTCAAGACTCACTCTAAATTGGTCGGAAAAACTTTGCGCCTGTATGTACCAATCTAAAAATTTCATCAGACGTGTATTTTTATGGTGGATTTCAGCTTGTGAAGTTTAAAGGCGTAACTCTATTCCTGCAAAAAATGAGACCAACAAACTTGCCAGGGTCACCGGCGGACGTGTTCGGAGATGGCAGAGTTGTTTGCGAACGCCGTGAACCCCTCATGGCAAGTTTGCTGGTCTCGTTTATTACTGAAGGGCAGCTACACTTCGAAAATTACAAGATCAAATTCACCACTAAAGTGCATATTTGCTGAAAATTTTATATTTTTTCGCAGAGCCGGCGATTTTAGATTGTGCGTCGGTATTTATATAACCGCACATCAAGCTGCAGCTGTGTCACAGTCAGACCTGATGAAAAAAGAAACACGAAGTCGGTCACAACTGTCTGTTTTGAGTTTCGCAAGTGCAGACAATGTTGCGAGCTAATTTTTTTTATTCAAATAGAAAGACAACAGATGAGGTCGGTTGTTTCCTCTTCCTTATTTAACCACGAGACCAGTTGATGTGGTCCTGGAGAGAAACGACTGCTTCAGTTTCTTTCCGGGTGTGTACATAGCACCAAGCTGTGCAGCATCGCCTATTTACCTCAATTCTTTGTGATTATTTGATAACCGTGGGCAATTCCGATGTTAAGAGCAACTAAAAAGCACACAGGCCTTTTGCGTAGCAATGCGTGATCGCCACTCTAACAAGCAAAGACGTGTGTCACTCAAACGCACCGTCATAGAAACGCGAAATCCGAGGCGTTTTCTCTGCGTGGTACGTAAGCAACACGACAGCATATACCTAACCATGTTGCGTGTTGAAGCTCAGCAAGTTTACTCATAATTATTGGAATTACCAGCTGAACATGGATATATAATTCTTTGTGTGTTTATATTCTCTTATGTTCAGCTGGTAATTCGAATAAATACCTAACCGATTTGCTGACTTGTATTTATACACCAATATGAAAATAAAGGAACGAAAACACAAAAGATTTTTGAAGTGGCAAATGCAAACGCGGGAGCTGACTTGTATTTATAAACCGGTAAAAAAAATAAAGGATACAAAAACATCAATCTTCCCTGAGGTAGTTGCTGCAAACGCGGGAGTACTTTGAAGGCAGCATTTTCGAGCCCTACGCATTCTTTCGCGGGATTGCGTGAATCCACAGTTTCCGCTTCGTTGGGTGCGGCCTAGTCGATGCAAACCTGGTGAAACTTAACCGCGTACGCTTGTTGTCGTCGGTGTAGCCGACAACGGAAGAGCGTTGGTTCATATCGGAGAACTTCGAAACGCGCGACCACAGCTGCTTCCGCAGGCCCTAGCCGGAAGCACCACGCCATCAAAAATGGCGAACTCCGGTCTACTGCCGCTGCGCATGCGCCGTGGAAACTCCGGAAAAGGCCCAGTACGCAGAGAATGAACCAGGGTCTCTGAGCAACTTTAGTTTTTTTTTTTTTTTTATCTTTTCAGTCAACTTGTTTGCAGCTTTTTAGAAGTCACAAAACATGGGTATCATTTTTTTTCTATTTTTAATATTGAGTGTGTGCTTCACCCACGACTTTGATTACTCACTTTTGGTCTATGTGTCTAAACCATAGACAACGGCACGTGACCACGGAAAAGAAAGTAAATGAAGCTGAAACCGGCCAGTTCTCGATTGGCGGTTTTCGGGCGGAAAGAACGCGAATTTTGAGCCGCAATTTGTGTTCAGTTTGGTTTGGCTCTCACCCATCATGTACAAATAAAAACCTCGGCGAGTATAATTACCCTGTCATAAACTTTGAAAGCTTTACGGATTTATTAACAAAAATATAACCATGAAAGCTACACTAATGCGGTCCGAGCTTGGGTGTTATAAGTTGAAGGCGGCATATTATCGGGTGCAAATTGCCACGATAAGTCGGTTAAGGATTAAATTTGTTGATTAATATCTTATATATTGAAAATAAATATATAGATTTCATTATACGCTTCCTAAGTGTCATGGGAAACCACATAAACACTCAATTTTAGAAATATTGAGGGCGTGTGGGAAGGGCAGTGGTGCGCAAAAGTTGGAACTCGTGAAACACGCGCAAGGCTCGTGATTTTTCTCGTGTCAAATATGACAGGCTTCAGCAGGACTACAAAACGATTCAGTTCGCCCAATGAGGTAAAGCCCATCCTGTCGCAACAGCTTGCATTTTAGCATATTCACATTACACGCACGTGATTGATTTGCTAACTTTACCATTGCTGATAAGTTGGTGTAGAAGATAATAATTAATTATCGTTTCATTAATTATTTTTTCTCCCGGAAACTAATCTAATTCATATGAAGACACAAATTGAATAGCGGCATTACTTCCGGTAGTTGTTTATGTGCGTCGGTGTTTTAGAAAATAAGAACGAAAACGACTTCTTGTTTTTCTGGCATTTTCGATTTAGGCAGCAGGTATTTAATGCGTAATAAGTCTGCATTGACCTTAAGGATTGCACACAATCTAGGAGTCTCCGGGTTCGAATGAACTGTCTGTCAGATGCGTTTGTTGCTGGGCAGGTGTTCCAAGATCGAAAGAATAAAAACAATTCTTAAAACAAACTTCAGTTAGTGTTTTTTTTTTTTTATTTTGAAAATCCCGAACACAGTCTTAGTAGATGCGAACGTGCTTCTTAGAATAAGGAATAGGCGTCGGAACGTTACGAAATGGAGTATATAACCGGAAGTTGCAATCTTCCAATATAAAATGGCTTGTCTTCGGCCTTAAAGTGTTATGAATTAATCTTTGGACATTTACGCCGATTCACTGCTCTTTTTTTGTGAAATTTACGCTCTCCAAAAAAAAGTAGTGCGTGTAAAAAATCTTATCACGAATACATTTTCGTAATGCACAAAAACGTCAGTAGCTTTTATGCATTGCGGCACTATACTATCTTATGCAAGTGGCATATGCTCATTAAAAGAGTCGTCAGCAAGCTTCTTCCGTGATTTGAAGCGAGAAAAGGTTGTTGCTTATAAAATATTCTGAATTTAATTTATAGGTGCTTCGGAAGAATTCCTTGTTTCCATGAAGCGAATGTACCATATATCTCGAGATTGTGTTGAAAAAATCAAGAATCTAATGAAAATGACGTCTCTACTCTGTTCCCTCTGTTCAATGAGTTTTTGCTTGTTATAGCTTGAGTGAATACGAAAAACAAGCTTGCACAAACAAGTGCTACATAATACAGCGTTTTCGATGGCCCATCCTCAACTCAGCAACTACCTTACGGCTGCCGTATGTCATGCATGGCAATGCCCATGCTCAGCGTCGCTAGTAAAGCAGCCGCAAGTCATGGCAGTGTGAGCGAGTCGGTATAAAAACTTATTTTCTCATTATATAACTCATATATCGTTAAAATATCAAATGAAGACCCTCAGGAGAGCGTATTAGAGAAACTGATGCTTAACACCTTACTAGAGTGAACATCGCAGGGATGTTCTCTTTATCTGATCCGGCAGCTTTTAACACAATCTCAAAAGATATCGTAGATTTGCTTGTCTGAGTTATTTTTCGACCTGATGCTTAACGAAAGCTTCATGCAAACTATTGAATTGCTCAAGCCATCACCTACAACACAAAATCTTGATTGTTATAAACTACAATAATTTAGGTTTAAATCATGCAATAAATTGACTGACTAGACTTTAATTAAGAATAATGTACTTGCTTGCATAAGATACTGTAGAACAAAAATGCGTTAAAGTAGCCGACATTCCTGTGCCTATACATTAAGCAGAATAAACTTTCAAAAAAATTCAATAAAATTCACAAAAAAAAAATTACTTGGCGAAATCGGTCAATTAACGTTAAGGGGTGAACAAACAAATTGCGAAAATTAAGTAAGAGCTCGAAGAGGGGGCAAGACATCTAAAGGATGCCTCGTCCTGACTTCGCATTTTCGTACCAATACGCCGCATATTCTTGGACCTAAAGAAATTGCTTCCGTTTGCTGAGACTGAATTTCGATTGGCGGATTTGTTGAGCCGCAAGAAACGCTAGCGCAAGATTGTCGGTAGCATTATTTTTATTTTCATGGTTTGCTACTTGAAACATCTGCCCAACCTCAGTGAACGTACCTGGCAGATGGTTCATTGACACGCGTAAACTTTTAAGGTGCAGTAAACGCCGTAATTTTTGTGATATTTCATTCCGTAGAGAAAAAAATGTTTGAGTTAATAAAAATATGTCAAGACGTTTCTTTTTTGTTTAAGTTTAGAAGGCTACAAATAACCACTGGAACTAAACGCTGGAAATCAGTCACTCACATGATATAAATCATCTCAGTATTCGGGAGAATAAAAATATTATCACGACATGCGTATAATAATTATCTCCGGCCCCAGCTTGCAATATATGATGCAATCATCAAAGTAATTAGGCTCGTCTAATTCGAACGCGGAATTTTTTCCGCTCCGCCTGAATTCGCCACTCCTTATTCTCCGTGCTTAAATCGTTTGTAGAGTTTCACCTCGTAATATTTGAGATCACAATAAACATTATTGATACGCCGAAAAAATTCCTACTCCAAGTTTAAAAGCTGCTTGCAATCATGTACACTGGATCAGCACAAGTTTGGCTAGGGTGAAGAAATTAAGATATGAAGATATTTATCCTTGCCCTGTTGACGACAGTTCTTTTCTACGTGGAGTGCTGGTAAGGCCATTGCAATTTATTGTATTCTGTTTACTCTGAATCTCAGCCTGTGCCCATGGTTGTACTAGCTTCGTGCTTTCGATGACACGTCAGCATTCGGTTACCACGTGTATCCGAAGTACGACTGAAGTCATCGAGCGCCTGCTGGATGCGGAGCTTGCGCATATTTTATGTTGCAGCAGACTAAAAAGTATCTTAACCGTCATGTGCACTCATGTTGCTCATGGACGCTGAGCGGACACAAACACTTTGGTTGGTACATATATCTTGGGGAAAGTATCAATAAGGGCAGGTAAGATGAAGCCGTAAAAATTGTAATGTTTTCATGGGACATCATAGGCGCAAGCATCATTTTCTTATTCTAAATCGCTTTCTTTGTTTATGTTCTCATGTAGGCTCTTGCAGAAAGACGCTTGTTGGAGAGCGCGCGCGATAGCAGCTCATGTAGGACTAGGCCAGCCCTGCTTTATGCCCAATATTGTTTTGTTATTGCTGCTTCGAATCCACGCAGTTGCAATCTTGCGCAGGAAACGAGGGATATTGATGACGTTCAAGGAGGAAAGACACACGCATTTGCTTTTCGGTTGTTTTGGTCAAATATACGTGGAATCATGTGACTTTCTGCTATATAAGCGCCAATAAAAGAAATGTTTAAGAACAATTGAAAATCGGACATTTTGGCATAGCACATTTAGCTAATTATGATGGTGACCGTGCAGTACTTAAGCACAACGAATGTATTACTGCGTCAGGTCTATCCGTTGTTTTGTTTTCTTCCCAGTATTTATCCCCTGCGTTTACATATCAGCTTCTTCACGTGTTCCGCATATGATCGGAGATCATTATCTAAAAAAAACTTCTAAAGGTACTCGCTTATTGTGGCCGGAGTAAGGAGCCCTGATGAAACATCGCACTATTTTAGAGGAACTGCTCAATTATTTGCTATTCTAGGGTTTTATGGAGCCAGAAAAACCAGCAACTTTTACCATTTTTTTCACACACAACGGGTTTTCGTTTGGTGAACATCCCAAAGCATGCAATATTTGGAACAAGCGGAACACTTCGTGTGATGAAGGAACTTGCTATCATCCAATATTCAAACCTGCAATGACTGCAAATGCTAGATAGGATGACGATCATTGTGAAGTAAACTGTGTATCTAACGGCGGCACTCTCCGGCTACTCAAAGGTGAATGCCGAGACCCTTCTGAGTGTCCAGAAGCACTCCTGGACTTGATTATGCACCGGAATGAACGGAAGCAGTAACACATCATGCCTCTACGTCCAGTACAACGCAGATAATTTCACTAAATCGTGGCGTTGCTCTTACGCACAAGAGATAGTTCGTGCAAAATAAGTCAATAGCTTTATATAATGTTTCATGGTTTACCGTCTCTAAATTATGTGTGATATTCGCACTGCAAATATAATTTAGAAAAAAATGTTGTATCTTACCTTCTACAAATCATTATTACAGATTTTTCTTAAAGTGTAACTGACACCCTCCAAAACATTTGGTTTTATTTTTTGCCAGTCGCTTTAATGTGGTGCCAGAAGACAACTCAATCACTATTTTGCTACAGCGTCACGTGCATTAACAATAAAGTAAAAAAAAGAACTAGAAAAAAATAACTGCTTTAACCGAAACGTAACCCGGAACGGGGGGAAAAAAGAAATATAGAGGAGGAGAGAGGGCTACCGGAAGTCAATTGGCTATCCCCAACAAAATATTCTTTCATTTTTTTTCCCTTCGTTTCTCCCACCGTGCCAAGCAGACAAAAAAATGCGCACGTCCTACGTCTCCCAAAAAGACCCTTCAAAAGTCAAGCCCTTCGTGTTTGGTGTTTCCGCGTCTTTCAAGCAGTTACGAATTTGAGTTCCTAGCACGAGCGATGTCCTTAGCCAGGAGAGGGGGCGACGACTCGGTGACGTCCTCGTGCGAACCAGCATCGCGGCCGGGCGGATTGGAATAAATCCTGATTGTTTTGATCGGTAAAACTAGACAGATTTAAAAGGTTAAGAAGCGCAACACGACAAGGACACTAAAGACACGAAGACGACAGGACGGGCGCTAACTCACAACTGATTTTATTAGAAACAACACTGTCACTTTTATACACAAGATCGTATGCCAAACCCACACTGCAACCAATCACCACTCTCACAAGCAGCTATCTGGCTTTCGACGAGTTGGCCTAGACCCCTGGCAGACCACTGCAGGCGATGTGCTGACTGTAAGCCTCTTTTGGCTGAAACAAAGTTTTTAAAGAAATCAAAAGATAAGACCTGGAGAGAGATTATAAAGGCGTTTTATATCAAAAAGAAAGATGACAAATGCGTTAGCACGCCTTCTCTCTTTTTGCTTCTGAAAGAAGTAACTACGAACTTTCACCTCGGACCGCCATTCAACCCGTTCGACGAATCGCCCTTCGACAGATTGCCCCTTTCGACAAGTTGCCGTTCGACGAATTACCCTATTACGAATTGACCTATTCGACGAATGGGCCGTCGACAAGTTGGCCTTTGACGAGTTGGCTTTCGACGAGTTGGCGGTCCGAGGTGGCGGGAGCATGTGGCGGTTTAGTTCAAAAACAATAATTTGCTAGGAATACTGTGCAAATGATTTGTATAATTCTAGTATAAGTGTAATTATTGGGAGGGATCTTTAATAGTGGAATAGGGCAATTTATATAATAGGTTTATCGTGATCCACTTGGGACTCAAAAGGAAGAAGCAAAAGCGCAAGGAAGAAGTTTACACTAAAACATCGTTGGTAGTCAGCTGTGTGTCATATCCTGTCCTTTCTGTCTTTGTGTTCTAGTTATTTCTAAAGTTCAAGCTGAAATATTTACGAGTGTGTTTTTGTTCTGTCTAACGCGACCAACTAGCTTGCAAATGTTTTCAATGAATGCGTTAACTACCAACGACTTCGTTCATTTTGCGGAATAAATGGAGGACGGACTTCGCTGTGGCGCCCATGACGACCTTCGGCACGATTGAAGCTCTTTTCGATGAACGAGAAAGTACGAAGCGTTACATTAAATAAGGTTTTATGTTATATGCCGTATAGCTTGTAAATTAAAAAAAAACAATATTTGAAACCAAGCTACAGTTAAGATAAAACTTTTTGAATAGCGAGGAATTCGTTCAACCTGCTCGCAAATTTTGATTTAAAGAAGTACTCTCATAAAAGCCAAGGCTCACTCTAAAACTCTTCTAAAAGCTCTGCGCCTGCACGTACCAACCTCAAATTTTCATCAAACATGCATTGTTTTGGTGAATTTCAGCTTGGAGAATTTAAGAGCGCAGCTCTATTCTAGTCAAAAATGACACCAACAAACTTGCCTGGGTCGCCGGCGGACGCGTTTGGGGACAACATAGTTATTTGTCAACACGGTTGGCCCTGGCAAGTTTGTTGGTCTCGTTTTTTCTTTTTTGTTTACTGGATAGGAGCTGCACTTTGAATTTTACATGGTTAAATTCACCACTGAAATACATATTTGATGAATATCTTATATTTTTACGTGCAGCCGGCGATTTCAGAGCGAGTGTAGGTATTTATGTCACCCAACTTCAAGCTATAGCAGTGTTACTGTAGGTACCGAAGAAAGAAAGAAACACGAAATTGGTCACACCTATCTGCTTTGAGTCTCGCGAGTGTAAACAATGTTTCGAACTGATTTGTTTACGTGACTCAAAACAAGAAGACAACAAATAAGGTGGGTTACTTCCTCTTCCTTATTTAACCACAAGAACAGCTGATGCGGTCGAGAAGAGGTAGAGTTGCTCCCGTTTCTTTCCTGGTGTGCACATAGCTACAAACTGTGCAACATAGCCGCTTTACCTCAATGATTTGTGATTATTTGTTAACCGCGATAAATTTCAATGTTTACAACAACTAAAGAGCACACAGGCGTTTCGCGTAGCAACGCGAGATCGCCACTTTAGCAAGAAAACATATGCGCCACTCAAACGCACTGTTTATCAGCGCGCACTCCGAGGCGTTCACTCTGCGTGGCACATAGGGAACACGACAGAATACCTAACCATTCTGTTGACTTGTATTTACACGCCAATATTAAAATAAAGGAACCAAAACGTAAAGCTTCTCGGAAGTGGCAATTAACGCGGGAGCTGACATGTATTTACAGAGCAATAAAAAATAAAAGAACGGATATATGAACCTGGAGTGGTAACTGTAAACGCGAAGGCTGACTTGCATACACACCCCAGTAAAAGTAAAGGAACGAAAACATAAATGTGCCTTGAAGAGGCAACTCCAAACGCGAAAGTATTTTGAAGGCTGCCTTTGCGAGCCGCCCGCATTGTTCCGTCGAGCCGCCCGAATCGACAGCTGCCGTTTCGTTGGGTGCTGGCTCGTAGATGCAAACCTGATGAAACTTAAACCGGGTACGCCTGTTGTCGTCGCAGCAGCCGACAACGAACGAGCGTTGTTTCATGTCGGAGAACTTAGAAACGCGCGACCACAGCCGCTTTCCGCAGGCCCGACCCAGAAGCACCACGCCATCAAAAATGACGGACTCCTGTCTGCCGCCGCTGCGCATGCGCCGTGGAAACTCCGGAAAAGAAGAAGAAGGTTCGTATTTCTCAAATTTTTTTATGTGAAAATGCTGTGAATGCATCTGGATTCATAGCTAGAAGGCTAGTTCTGGATCCATACAAAAAATTTGAATTTTTTTTTCAATCCAAGTCAGAAACGATGCGAGAAATACGCTAAACAAATGCAAGAGTGCTAAAATATGAAATAAGAGCAACGATGCGAAACAAAACAATTGTATGATACTTCGGACCTATACAGGAAGTCAAGAAGCTACATGAATACATATTATGCTCAACAGAGCGAACAAAGATTCAGCTAGGTGAGCTATAAATATCAGGCATTATATAGGTTTTTATTGATTGTTCATTTTGTGTCAGACATTTAATTGAGCCTTGTAGTTTATTCCATATTTTTGCCCCAATAAATGTAAGGCTTCAACGTCCTTATGTCTTAGATATTTCAGGTAAGTTAAAGTTACTCTTGTTGCATGCCTTGTATTTCTATTCGGAAAACTTGGAAGTGTTCATATATATTACCCTCTTGACCAGTATTGCAAGTTTGGAATCTATAGCTTGAATAAAGCGCATGACCTTAAGTCCATTAAAAATTGGCTAAGCTGGGGCAGTTCTCCAATACGCGGAGAATGATCAAAGTGCTTCCTCTTCTTTTTGCAACTTTCTTTTTTCTCTTTTCAGTCAACGTGTTTGCAGCTTTTTAGAAGGCACAAAAACTGGGTATCATATTTTTTCTACTTTTAATATTGAGTGTGGACTTTACCCACGACTTTGATTATATTTGGTCTGTGTGTCTAAAGTTTAAACCGTAGAAAACGGCACGTGACTGCAGGGAAGATATTGAGCGCGACTCGAACCGGCCAGTTCTCGATCCACGGTTCGGTCGGAAAGAACGCGAATTCTGAACCGCAAATTGTGTTCTGGGTAGTTTGGCTCTGATATCTCATGTACAAATAAAAACTTCGGGGAGCATAAATACCCTGTCAGTGTCCCTTTCAAGGCTTTACGGATTTATTAACACAAATATAACTGTGAAAGCTACGCTAATGCGGTCCAAGCTAGTGAGTTATAAGGTGAAGGCGACATATTATCGGGTGCAAATTGCCACGATAAGTCGGTGAATGACTAACATTTGTTGATTAACATTTTAAATATTGAAAATAAATACAGGTTTATATTTTAAGCTTCCTAAGCCTCATCGGAATTCACTTAAACACTCAATTTTAGAACTATTTTGGGCGTGTTGGAAGGGCAGTGGTATGCAAAAATTAGAATTCATGCAACACGCGCAAGCCTAGTGATTTTTCTCGTGTCAAATATTACCTGTTTTATTAGGACTACAAAAAGTTTCTGTTCCCGGAATAAAGTAGGACCCATCCTCGCGCATCTGCTTACATTTTAGCATATTCATGTTAGACAGGCGTAATTCATTAGCTAACTTCACCATTGCTGATAAGTTGGTCAAGAAGATGATTATTAAAATATATTTGCTAATTATTTCATATGAAGAGACAAATTGTATATTGGCTTTACTTCCCGTAGTTGTTTTTGTGCGTCGGAGTTTTAGAAGATGAAAATGAACACGAAATATTGCTTTCTTGGCATTTCCTTTTCACGCAGGAGGTGTTTTGATATCTGTTGAAGAAGCAATGAACTTAAGGAGTGCACACGATCTGGGAGTTTCCGGGTGTGAATGAACCGTCTTTCAGCTATGCTTGTTGTTGGGCAGGCGTTCCAAGTTCCGATGACTAAAAACATTTCTTAAAACAAACTTCCATTAGCGTTTTTTTTTTTCTTTTTGCGAATTCGGAAAAAATATCAGCAAACGCGAACGTGCCTCTTGGAATCAAGAGTAGGCGGGAGAACCTTACAAAAGGGAGTATATAACGAAAGTTACAATCTTCCATTCTTAATTTCCACGTCTTCGTCGTTCAATTTTTAATATTAAATCATTGGCCCTTTTGACTGATTCATTTCTTGTTTCTCTGATATTTGCCCTCTCCAAAAACAAATGCCTGGAAAAAGCGTTATTACGAATATATTTTCGTTGGGCAGGAGAATGTCGACAGCTTTTATGCATTTCAGCACCATACAGTCTTGTGCAAGTACTTTATGGTCATGAAAAGTGTCGTCAGCGAGGTTCTTGCATGATTTCAAGCTAGGAAATGTTGTTTTCTATAAAATGTTTTCAATTTAATTTATGGGTGTTTCTAAAGAATTTTATGTTTTCATGAAGCGTATGTACTATATATCTCGAGATTGAGTTGAAAAAATGAAAGATTAAACAAAATTACGACTGTACTCCGTTCACTGCCTTCCATAAGTTTTTTTTTTTTAGACGTTCTTCTGAGGGCGTTTATTTGATATTGCGGCGAAATATTTATTTAATGATGAAAAAATTAACTTTGATGTTGACTCGCTCATACACTCAAGACTCCCGGCTAATTTACTGGTAATGCTGAGAAGGAACATATTATTACATAGCATATGGTATCCGTATGGTATTTGATAAATCGAATGTGGGCTATGGACGACGCAGTATTTTATCGCGCTTGTTTTTCGTGCATTTTATCGCGCTTGTTTTCGTGCACCTCACAATCACCTGATTGTGAGGTGAATTCGTGCTGTAAGAAGGGGCGGGGGTGGAGCATAAGGAAGAAATGATCTGCTTGTCCATAAATTAACTGCCGTAGACATGACCTTTATAAGGACGGTGACTTGCGCTTTTAAACACGGTATACGATCACCAAAAAGTCTTATTTGCCATGATGTACTAACTGGCCCATCTAAGCATTTTATTACACCAAAAAAAAAGTAGAATTCAGTAACATTGTAGTATTTTTTTAGCAACACCCTCCTGGACCACAAATCTGTGTACTAGCCAACTACCAAAAGCGCTGACTTCACAGTTAAGCTTAAATCGTCTTATTCGAGTTTCCTCGATCTACGTCTGCTTGACGTGTCCGAAGTGTGTAAACACTTAGCGCAAACTAGCAGCTCGTTAGGCCAGACACCGCCGGTTTCCATCGCGATAAGAATTCCCGAAATACTGAGCCGGGACGCTACGAGGTCAATTACAGCACGGAAACGATTTGCTTTTATATAATTAAACTTTATTTGCGGCATCCCGGTACACGCATCCGGCACATCGCTATTTGTCTTGCGTTCGATCTGAACGCCGGCAGGTTATAAACAAATGACCAGTTTTCTGAAGATTCATCATTGAAATCTGACAGCAACTTCTTTTCATTGTCTGACTCCGCTCCTTTTTATGTTACTGATGAGTGGATCGCACTTTATTCCATAGTATTCCGAGTTTTATGCGCACTGTTTGCACGCCACTTCTGATACATCTAACGTTACGCCCCGCCACTTCACAATGGCGGGCGTGTTGAGTATTGAAGGAAAATTTAATTTCATATAGAAGTTTAAGTAAAAGTAAAACAATGTGCATCTATTTTTTACCAAACCCATCAATGTTTTCCAGCATGTCAGGGTCTCTTAAAAAAAGTGATTTTGTTAAGACTGCTCACATTGTTGGCGGAAAGTTGTCGAAATTTTGTGTCGATTTCTAAATATTAATCAATATGAGGGAACAGATATATACACAGGAAATGAACACGTTGCACAGGCCCATATTCCAACGACTCGTGCTGCAGTTGCACTTTTGAATCGTTTGTAGAGAGTGCCTTAGCAGTAACTCAAAATACATTTGATCTTTTTGTGCACACTGTGCCTAGCAATAAGCGCACGTTATATTAAAGTCAAGAATATTATATCATTAGTTAAATCTAAAGGAAATGGTCTGCGGTTTACATATATTACGGCCCTCTCGAAACACCGGGCACAAAGACTGACATTAACTTTCCCGTGTGGCTCGAAATCAACAAGATATTTATTGTACTTCAAAAGTTTATACGAGCTTGAGTTTACAAGACAAAATACCCGTGGGAATTTGTAAAAAGGGACAGGGCGAAAAGCCTTTGTATTGTATTTTATTGTATTCTTCGGCGCAATCTCTTGGAAACGAGAGTCTAAGTGGGACGCGTTAAAAAAGTTTAAAAAGAAAAGAGGAAAGAAAAAAGAAGGGGGGGGGGGGGGGTTGTCAAGACCCACCATCTGTCGTAGGTGACCCCTGGTGGACGGAGAGTAACAGCTACACGACTACGGTGGTGCAATCGGTAGGCGCTGACTTCTCTGTGCGTAAATCACCGTCGCACTTTCACCACGCCTCCAGTCTTTGCCTAGAGCAGGCCACGTGGTTATGTTCATTCGTGAAGCCGAGTGCACTGGCAGGAGCATCGGGCATGTGAGCAGCAACTGCTCGGTAGTCTCTTCGCCTTCTTCACAGCGCTGCTTGTCATGTCCGTCATGCTACTGTCAAACTTTCGTCGATACTGTCTGGTGTGCAGGGCACCGCCGCGCGCCTGGATGACTAGGCGACTTCCCAGCGTGTTTCCACAGAATGTTTTTGGGGCGATCTCGGTCTTGAAAGATGCCCACAACTGCATGCTTCATGCTGTTGCATCCCCTATGTCGAACGGTCTATTTCGACAGCCTTTATCTGCGTTCCCACTTTAAGCACCCAATCTCTTTCAACTTGGGGCTCATCACTCATGGCAAATGCTCCACACTTTGTGCGAGGCGGGTGACACGCTTCCTCTACATCGAATGGATGTTCTTGAGGTGAATGTAGATGAAAAGTCGCCGTGCCCAGCGCTTTTTGTCCATGTGCCGGAGTCACGCATAGTACTCCAGCTTGCTGCTTGCTGCTTGCTGCGTTTGTCCGTACTTGAGGAAACCGTTCCGCAAAGCCAATTACTGAAATTCTCCATTTAAAACGCACATTCCGCTCTAACCTTTACGAAAAATCTTGTTTATTACTCTCTGCGTCCCCGTATTTTAACGGACCCCTCACTGAATTGGATTACGGATGAAATCACCTTACTAAATTGGAGTTCGGATGAATTCTGTGGAAGCACTTTTCGCTAGAGAATTTCTCCGTAAAAGGGAGCCGATTTTTTTTACAGTGCAGCGTAATGCCTGTTTTCTTGTTCTCTGCCTCCGTTGCTCACAATCATGGTTTTAAAGCGCAGCTCTGAGACTCGTTTCCGCCTTGAGCGGCATCGATCTCGACGTTGCCTTCGGCGTAACCGCCCCGGTAAACTTAACGGGAAATTGAATTGGTGCTGAAATCACGTAACGTCAAATCTCCCGCTAAATCTAGCGGAGAATCTGAATTTATTCATGAGTTAAGTGACACGAAGTCATGTGACAACATTGTTCCCCTCTAAAAGAACCGGGAAACTGAACTGGTGTTGAGGTCATGTCACGTCGATTTCCCTGCTAAATTTAGCAAAGAAACTTAACCCGCAAATTTTAGCGGGGACATTTTTGCTAAACTTAGAGAAAAAGTGTGCGGCGAAATTTAACGGAAGGAGAAGGGAGGAGGAGGAGGAGAAGGGAAGAGGAAGAGGAGGGCAGGAGGATGAGTAGGAAAATAGGAAGAGGATGGGAGGAGGGTAGAAGGAGAGGAAAAGGAGAGAAGGAAGGGAGGGTGCGGGGAAGTAGGGGCATACCCTTCCTTCCGTACTCCCTCCTCCTCCTCAAGAGCAGCGCTTTAATTTCACATTAAAGAAATGTGTAAACGTCCTTAATTTTTCTTTTTTCTTTCGGAATTACGGACGTGAGTGCTGACGCTGTTCCGCGCCTTACCTCCTTCTTTTTCTGTGCCCTCCACCCGCACTTCAATTGCAGCGTAGAAGTGACGTAATAAGGAATCTCATAATGCCTTCACGCCGTCCCGTAACATCGCTCCAGCAACCCACTAAACGCTTAAGAAGCGCAGAGTGTGGCGAACTTCCGAGCACCATAGTATCGCTGCATAGCCAATGCGACAGCGGCATTCTCCACTAAGCAATAGATTGCCGAAGCACGTATCTATACCCCTCGCTTCTAAAGCTTCTAGTGACTCAATGACTGTAGCCTCAAGCTGATTTGAACATGGGGGCCAAATGCCCTATACCGGAAATTTCGAGGGTCAACGTAAGACGAACGTTTGATGCTCTAAGCTTTATGCTTTTTTATTATCTCGCTGCTGCCAGTGACATCTTACGTTTTTGATTAATTTATATGACTATTTTGGGTCCTCACCTGATTGAAATGACACCGCCCCTCCAACGTGCTGGTATTTTTAATGTAACAAGTACAACATTTTTTGATAAAACAAGTAGAATATTTTTTAGTACAAATACACGGTCGTTCTCCTCGCCCTATTCAGTTTGAAATAAACCAAACTTAACATCCCTCAAAAAAAAAGAATCAGTTAATTAGACAGTTCTAGCTTCGCTTACGATTTTTATTGCAACACTCGAACAAATACTTGTATTTTAATGGCTATATTTTTTTTAAAAGGCGGGAATCCTGAATTCGTAACTTTATCTTTGGCGATTGCTCCTGCTGATCGAGAGTTCGCGCAGCCGAGACGCATTCTTCAACGAATAGCTCGCACTTGCAGCGTAGTAGCGAAGTATGCATATCTCACCAA